>NC_028641.1:49200079-49257710 GCF_001406875.1 Solanum pennellii | reverse complement strand
GTGTGAAGAAATCCGATTCTGCCTGGGACTTGCGCAACCTGTGACGGGCCGTCGTGCCTGCGACGGTCCGTCACAATGGTCGTCGCAACCTCCCACAATCCAGGTGGACTGTGACGGCCCGTCACACCTGTGACGGTCCGTCCTGCACCTCCGTCCTGACGGTCAGAGACTCGTTTCCCGTACCAATTTCTCAAGAGTTGAAGTGTTTTGCAACGGGAGCTTACGACGGCTCGTCGTGGATGTGACGGCACGTCCTGCAGGTCCGTCACAGATTACAGAGAGTCGATTTTCAGTACCCAATTTCAGAATTCTAAGTATGCTGAAACGAGACATCTGTGACGGGCCGTCGTGCCTATGACGGTCCGTCGTGATGTCCGTAATCTTAGCCAGTTTTTCCAGAATTAAATCTGCTGCTCAAAACGACTAGCTAACTTAGGGTCACTCGTGATCTTAGGTCACGTGTTACATAAAAGGGGTAGTCTCGGGTTGCAACAGAGATTTACTTGTTCTTAAAATAAATCCCCCCTTCTCTGCCAGTCAAATCTTATTAATTCTTTAATCTTACAAACACACTTTATGATTTAACGATTCAAGTACACCTTATTCAATTCTAGGAGTGAACGATCATAGGTTAGTATAAAATCCAAAAAGAGTTGGGTTCAAACCTACATGGAGCGGTACGTGTTCAAATTCAAATATGAAGTACAAACGTGGTATAAATAGCTAAGGAAATATAAACTATCTAAAAAGACATGTAAACAAGTCTAAGTGGTGACAAGGAATGTCAAATCGAGGGTTTTTGTTTGCAATTATCGGCTACAACACAATCCAAACAAGAGAATAGCAATGTAAAGATGGATTCTCGGATGTGATCGATTTTATGAAAATTTCACTATATGGGTAATTGAAATTACTAATGAATAGCTAAATATCGGTGGGTAGGCTAAACCATGAATGAAATAGTTTTTCTCTTAAAAAACTATGATGTTTCAAGTAATTTCTTTCGAACATCAACAAGAATAGGAAAAAAGAACTCAGACCTTAATTCATATAGTCTTTCAAGCTAAATATGTACGATTGTTCTTAGGATTACTCTCCCGAGATGAACACATATCAACCCGATACACAAAATCATCAGTAAAGGTTTGGTTCCAAACCCTCTGTCTCGAGCAAGCTAAGAATACACAACTAAAAATGCATTAGCAACTTAATTCATAAATTTAAACACAACTATCAATTAAAACAACTTCCATTAAGCATTTTAATTAGTAATTATTCAAATCTATAAGCTAATTCAACCCATAATTACATGATCACACCTCTAGAATTAGGTTTTTAGTTAAATAACATAAATGGTCAAAAAATTACCAACTTGATTAGCCATCAACTGGGTAACAGTCTCCAAGTCTTTACAATGTTCCAAAAATGTTAAGTTCGAAAATCCAATTCGAAATCCTCGAGAATTCTACGATAAGCACTTAAAGTTTTAGAGGAAGGTTATACTCTAGAATGAGAACTACAATATCAGGGTGAGAATTCCCTTAAATTCCTTTTTAAATCAATTTTATAGTTTCCCAAGTTTTAGCTTGTAAGTCCAGTAGACGAATTAAGTCAGGCTTACCGAGTGGATCGGGGATCTGCCCTTTACTATCTGTCATCGCCTTTTTGCATTTGTTCTCATCATCCCAAGTCATGTAACTTTCTATCGCGAAGTTGGTTTTTTCCCTAGATCTGCACACTGGAACATTAAGCGAGCTTAAGACCCACTCGACGGTTCGCCAAGTGGTCTTGGCGTTCGCCACGATCTTCTTTTCTCCAATTCTTCAACTTCTGTTTCTACATTTTCCTAGCAGTTTCCTTGCCTTGATCCTTATCTCATATACCTAAAAATCAACATTTTAAAATCAATTTAAAGAATAATTTAGGCATTTGAGGGCATTAACACTATCAAAACAAAGCCTTAAATGAGCCCAAAACTTGGACTCATCAACACCCCCAACTTATAGTTTTGCTTGTCCTCTAGTACAACTCTAGATCAACATTTCAATAAACATGTCTCACATAATGCTGCATAAGACTCAACGTGAATGCACACAAAAGGTTCAAACTACACATACAATGTTATGTGCACTCAAATATGCAAACGGTGGTTCACCATTATCAAGGATACTCAAGTTCACAATACTTGCTTAAAATGCAAGTTCAAGCTCAAGAAAGGTACTCAAATACTCTCATAGAAAAAAGATATGATTCCATATTCACACAAAAATTTTCAACAATTTAAACACTCCGATCACATACAAATCTCACACTCAAAAATATGAACACATGCATGACTCTACCAATAGGCTTGCCCTTATTTTCCAATCAAAATTTGCTTTAGCTCACTAAAAATTTAAAAGGTCTTCGTATGACTTGTAACGGGGTTGAGTGAAAAAGTATGGTCATTTAGACTTAGTGACTTCTACTTTCATGAAGTAATATGGCCTGAATATCACTCTTTCTCCTTCTCCTTCACATTCAATCATTTACAAACTCCACTCCGTTATTTGTATAAACATGAATCACTGGATACCCCATTTTTGTTATATCTTCACCACTTTATTTTACAATTTGTGCTCTTTTTGGGTCTCTTTTCTTTCTTCTTTTCTTCTTCTTCTCTTTTTCTCTTCCTCTTTTATTATTATGGGTTAATTGATAAAGTGGTCAAAGTAGCTCAAGTCTCTTCCAAGAAAAGGATAGTCTCAATGGGTGACAAAACAAAGTTCACATTTCTCACATGGGTGGCCACAAAAGAGGTATATAGTCAACTTGGTTCTCTCTTAAAAATTCTTGCCTAAGATCATTTCAATTGTTTACTTTACTCAATCAACTGGACCAACGGGGCAGGTTCTAGGTGTCATTAAATACAATGTTCAAGACAACCTCACCATACAATACATTGGTACCAATATCATACAAGTCTCCACACTAGCTAGCATGCATTGTTAATTACAAGAGTCTCATTAGACAATTGGCTAATCACAAGGAGATGCTGAAAGTTCACATATTGCCTATATAACTTTGTTTGCCTAATTGTAGTCGCACATTCATTTCGTTCAACAAAACACACCATTCAACTCATCAGTATTGATCAGAATCGACTCTCAAATTTGCACAGGAGCAACCACAATAATACACACAAGAGGTTGTAAAATTTTAAAATTTGTAAGAAAACCGTTGTCAATAATCTAATTTAATATATAAATCGATATTAAATTTTCAATTAATAAATACATTCATGATATATTGACCAAGTCAAATACAAGTTAATATAGTCGGATTAATATTTAAGTAAAAATATATGACTTGAATAAAGTCAAAATCACATTTGGGTAAGTCCATTAAATTGACCAGACGAGCCCAACTCATATTCTTCAAGCCCAAGTACAAAAATTGTTTGGGCAAAACTAACCCTAATACCTTAGTTCAAGCTTATGTAAATAGATCTTTCATAAGACCAAAGGAAAGAAGAAAAGGAAGAAGACACATAGAAGAGAATCCTTGCTCTTCGGTGGTGATCAACATATCTTTAACATACAAATAAGTCTTCGCTCTAAGTGTTGAGATGAAAGTACAAAGAAGTATTCGCTCAAAAAGCTGAGTTGCAAGTATTCAATCAAATCAAGAACATCATTGAAGAAAAAAATCATGGGATTCCATATCTTTTCTTAAGGATTATCTAAAGATTGTAACTTTCGCATAAATTCAAAAACATTTTGTTGTTTGCTTGTTATTTTCCTTTCCTGTTTGTTGTATCGCGGGATTGAAACTTTAGATTCCTACAAATTGTTATGCCCAGTGAGACCATATTTACCTCTCATATTTTGTCTTTGAATGTCAAAGTTTAATGAGATGTCTTACAAGACGATCAACTCAAAATCTACATCTACATTTAAATCTTGATCTACATCTGTATTCATCTGCATCCATTTCTGGATCAAAATCCGTATTTGCATCTACATCCAAACCTTGATTTATACCTCCTTTACATCTGCATTTGGATTTGCAAAAAATGATGGAACCAAATTATGCCTTGCTGTAGAATACATCCTTGATCTTACTAGAGGAAAAATAAGACCTATCAAAAGGAACCAGGCCAAATTTCGAGGACAACAAGCCTGACGAGTGCCAAATAAAATATATGAGACACCTATTATTGGGCACTATAGTAATCACCCCTATTATTTAATATTCTAATAGTGTGTGTCAAATGAATAGTGGACAACTATTGTTAGTCAGATGGAGTATTTCATACTTTTAATTTTTATCAAAATAATATATAAGACAATTCATCCTAAAATTTGTATCAAAATTAATTATTACTTATAATTCTTACCAAACAATAAAATGAATAATTTTTCCGTCAATGTGAAAGCTGACCAATTTTTGCATACTTTCAATAGATTTTTTTGGTAAGCATTTGGACTGTTTTTGAAGTTTACTATTTTAGTTAAATTAATTTATTATATTTAGCAATTTGTTTTTTTTTAAAAAAAGGAAAAAAGCTAGTGATCATTATTTAAAAGACAAAAAAATAAATCTACTTTCACTAAGTACACAATAATTTTGGCTACCGATTCACAAAATTACGAGAAAATGAAGTAAATTTTTTATGTATGTGTAAGGCCCATAGTAAAAAATGAAATAAACTTCATCTATCACGTGCAATTTATGAATTCCATAGAATTAGTTAACTATTTATTTGCATTCAAAACAGAAACATTTTTAATAATTAATAAGAATATTAAAAGGTATATGATACATATAGTGACACCTCATGAACCTAGCATACTGAACAACAGAAATTTGGTGAACCAGGGAGGGGTTCACGGACCGTGAAAAGGACTACGGTCCATCGAATTGCTCGTGGTTCACACCCAGCCAGCGTGGTAGACCATCGTGACAACCACGGGACATGGTACCATTGAAGGTTTATTGTCTTGTCTAGTCAAGCCTGTAGACCCCCCTAGTCCAAGTGAAGAACCACGGTGGCCTTCACAGTCTGTGTTCCTTCGCATGGTCAATGAAGTTGTCTGTAGAGGTGAGTACTCATAACCACGAAGAACTATCCAGAAATGACGACCCACTCGATGGACCGTAGTTCCATCAATGATCCATTAGTGGCTCCGTGGATGGGTTTCGTTAGCTTTTAAGTCAGGGTAATGTTGATCTTTCCCCGTTTGCATAGAGCCTCTAAAATATGTTGATTAATACCTAAACTAAGTCATTTTACTCTGTGTAAGCCTTGTAATATAGTAAAAACCTACTCAAAACTTTCATTCTAAAAAAATCATCAAAGTTTGATCTTAATGAGGAGAAGGAGGCGGCAATTCTTTATAGAACAAGCAGCAGTGCTCGTCAAGCTTCATCCCCGATATGTAAAAGATTTCTCCATAGTTTTCATTACTTAGTATTCGGGATTTCACTATTCTATATATCTTTTTTATACCTATGGTTTCTAAAACATTAATGATTTTTCATGAATTAGCTATTTTAGTATTCTGAATAAAAATATAATGTTTTCTTATTAAAGTTTTTTATCTAGTTTGTGTAGATTCCCTTAGTTGTTGAATTACACTTTCTAGGTTAATTAAGTAGATAATAATGCTCCAGATTTGGACAATAGACATTCTTTCATTGGGAGTATACTTAGCAGAGTTGGACTATAGTTTAGCATACCCTCATTGTCTAGGAACTACGTGCTCTCTAGGAGTATAAGTCTCCTCTACTGGGAATCATATCTAGTAACAAGGTATATTGGGTCCTTTCGATAGGGCGTTTATATCGAACTCCGCGTTTAACTAACATGGCTTATGTCGGATAATAGTAGCTCCCACAATCAGACTCTTTGTGCATTTTACCAGGTTTGCAGTATATACTTCTGCATTTCTATTCAGTATATACTTGGTCATTGCATTAAATTTATCTTTTAAATTATGTTTCAGTATGTACATTCTTGCTCAGTTTACTTTAGCACTCAGTTATGTTTTTTTCGACCTATGTATATTTGTTAGGCTAATATCTATATCACGCTTTCATCAATTCTACATATGCATTCAAAAGCTTCAGTGGTGAGTCCTCATATTTCGAGGACAATAGACACTCTTTAGTTTTAGTCTTCCCTTTAAGTTTTTAATTTTTGTAGAGTTTGTTGGGGGCATGTCCCAACACTCAACTCATCTAGAGGACTTTAATAAATAGTAGAAGATTCAACATGAGTTGTTAAGTGGTGTTTCAGTTATCCATTGTTTTAGCTTCCATATAGTACATTGCTTGATATATGTTAGACACAGGGTTAACTTGGGATCACTCGTGATAATAGGTCGTGTATTACGTAAAGGGGCTACCCTCGGGGTGTGAATTTTTTTTGTTAGAGCTAGGTTCAACAGTCCTAGGATGCCTTAAAGCCTCACTTAGTAGAGTATACATCATGGATGTGAAGCGTGCCACAACTTTAGTGGGAGACTACAAAGTATTTATGAAAAACTTCACTTTGTTTGAAATTTTTATCGTGTGTGAGGTATGATTCAACTTTTCCTTTCTAATACGTCGTTATGCAATTCAGATTATGCCTTCTTGTAGAGCCAATGCTTTAAATACTAATGCACATAATGATAACATAGTTTCTCTTGTCCCGAACAATAAGGTTATGAACGTAATATTTCAGAATGCGATCCAACTCTTGGCTCAATGTGTGGCCAATCAGTACAATCAGCAGGACATAGTTTCTTGCAAAAACTAATGATGGATCAACTGCAGCTAGGGTTCGAGACATTGTTCGGATTTTACCTGTCATAGTTTCTAGGGACAAAGGTTGGTGAGGACCCACAAAACTTCTTTAATTAAATCAAGAACATCCTAGAGGTAATGTAGGTAACTTGAAATGATATGGTGCAGCAGGGGTCCTTCAAACTTAAGGATGAGGATAATATTTAGTTCACTTAGTGGAAAGACAACAAGGGTGTAGATGCAGCTTATATGACTTAGAGATTTTCTACAGAGTTCTTCCCAAGAGAGTTGAGAGAACCTTAGGTGCAAGATTTTATCAACTTGAAGCAAGGTTCAATGTCTGCCCAAGAGCGTGGGCTGAAGTTTACCCAACTCTCCAAGTGTGCTCCACACATGGTTGCCTATCAAAGATCACACATGAGTAAATTCTTGTAAAGGGTATACTATCTGGTGAAGACCGAGTGTAGGAATGCTATGCTCTTATGGGATATGGATATCCTTAAACTAATGACTCATGATTAGGAAGTTGAGGGAAATATGCTTAGGGAATTGACAAAGGATGAAAAGAAGGCCAGTAAAGGAAATTATGAATACTCAAAGCAAAATTTTGATGGTGGAAGTTGCTGACAAATTTAGCAAAGGTCTACAGTCCAAGCACCTTCATAGGCTAGTACTTCGTCCCCCAGGTTTTTAAAAGATCGGAAAGAGTGGAGATCATGCTCTATGTCTATAGGGAATTGTTCAAGTAACAACACTTTCCCAACATGTCAAAAGTGTGGTACAATCCAGGTGAGGGGCTTCCAGGTAGGGAAAGGTGCTTTCAATGTGGTTAGTCTAGCCATAGGTTGTATAATAGGAAGAGAAAGGAGGTAAGTACAATAGGGATCAATCTATAGCTACATAACACTAGAAGATCACCAAATCCGTCAAGGTTCCTCATATGGTACAACTGGCAGTCAGTGGATGCAATTGATAAGGAGATCAAGTATTATGCTAAATGGGTCAAAGCTGATGAGATAGCAAAGTTCTACATTCTAGCCTCAATAGAAAATGTATTTCAACATCAAGGTTAGTCTATGACTCTGCTTACGATATGCTCATATTACTGATAGAGATGTTCAGAAAGTAGAATTGTGCTACCAAGAAGAATTCCATGAAGGCTCTCTTAAACACAAAAATAGTAGAAGGATAACCTTTCAAGGATCATGTGAATAATATGATAAGTCATCTAAATGAGCTGGAGGCACTTGACAGTTCTATTGATAAGGAATCTAATGTAGAGGTTATCTTATAGACCCTGCCAGACAAACTGTTTCGCTTCAATTATAATATGAACAACATGGATATTTGTAGAATTTTTTTAATGTAATAACTGTGGCGGAATCCATTATCAAGCAGAAAACTTCTCCCTATGTGGCATACAAGGTGGACAAACATGTTGCTTCTTCATATAAGTTGGCTAAAACCAAAAGATGTAGGAGAAGTCGTGCAAGATTGTGGCACCTGAAGGTTCTAGAGGTGGTGTGTGTAAGACTAAGGGAAAGTGCTACCATTGCAAGTAACCACAAGAGGCAATGCAGGGTTTCAGGAAACCTGAAGGATAAATGAGAATAAAGTTTGCATTTTTCAGGCGAATGAGGAACCAACAACATTCCTAGCAATTGGAAATATCCCTTTTCCCTTTATTTGTTACAAAATTTTGTTTCAAAAAGATCTTTTTAGATACCTTCGATAAGAAGGAATTTCATTTTCGTTTATAAAATAATGGATGCTGGTTGTGAAGGTTTATTAGTAAATAATTATGTTTTTATTAAGTACAATAAGCTATTAATTCACACTGCTCCTTAAATACATCATCTATTTGTATTTGAAGTCTCCAATGACATGCTACAAAATTGAATTAAATAATATTGATATTTCTCATAAGAGAAAACATATTTGCGAATTGAGAAAAACTTACTTATCGCACTTAGGTCTATATCATATCAATATAAATAAGATTTCACATTTGATATCTAATGGACCTCTATGTTTGTTGAGGGTTGAGGCAGAACCAACTTGTGAATCTTGTTTAGAAGGTGAAATAACAAAGAGCTATTTCCTTTAAAAAGGAATTAGGGCAAGTAATAAATTAGAATCAATTGATTTTGATATGGGCGGGCGTATGAATAGACGAGACAAAGGGGGTTTTGAGTTTTTTGTGACTTTCACAGATGACTCAAAATATGGATCCATTTATTTAGTGTGCAATAAATCTTAATTCTATGAAAAAGTTCAAAGAAATTTCAATATAGAAACAGACATTTCATCTCAATATTCTACCCGAGGAACACCACAACAAAATGGAATGGCAGAATGAAGAAATAAAAATCTTTTTAAAATGGTTAGATCAATGTTAAGTTATCCAAATTTGTATTTTAGCTTATGCGGATATGACATAGTAACTGCAAATTACATTCTAAATTTGGTTTTCCAAATCTGCTTCATTAACTTCATCTGAATTGTGGAATGCGCAAAAGCCTAATCTATGCAATATTCGAGTTTGGAAATATCTAGCATATGTATTAAATGGAAAACAAAAGGCTGGAATCAAGGACAAAAGTGTGTGTTTTCATTGGATATCACAAAGTAACAAAAGGAGGTTTATTTTACTACCCTAAGGAACAAAATGTAATTATTTCAACAAATGCCTTGTTTTATGTAACATGAATATTTAATTAACCATGTTCTTAAAAGTAAAAATGTGTCACATGAACTAACCCAAGGAATAACTACTAATGAAATGTCAAAACAACTACCTCAAACAATTCTTGGCATACCATTGCATCCACGTAGTGGTAAGAATGTCGGTCGAAAGAATGTTTCTCAAGACGTTGCTCCAGAGATGTCTCAAAAGTAGACTCAAGACACTCGCTTCTGTTATGTAGTGGGAGAAATGTACCTGAAATTGTGGAGGAAGTAGTTCATAATGTTCATAATTTAGTTCAAAATGTAGCAAATCCTTAGATACTAGTAGTCCTAGTTTGGGAGTTATTAGAAAAACACAACGATTTACCGTCTTGGGAGAATATAGAATCCTCGAAGAGAATAACAAATAACAATTAAATTATGTTGAAACACTACAAAATAATGATGTTGAAGAGTGGGTTGTTGCTATGAAATTTGAACTGGAATCTATGTACTCATACAAAGTCTAGGATCTTGTGGAACCACCAGTAAGCGTTAAACTTATTGGTTGTGTAACACCATGTATCTAAAACACACCATAAATCAACTTCTTAGAAATATGAAGGTGCAATCGACGGTTACCATCCACGAACAGTAGCCTGACCAACGACCCGTGCTACACATCCGTCGATTGTGACTAAAACTACCCCAAGATGAAGCCCGAAAAATTTGACAAAGTGTCGAACGACGGACGAACCTACGATCTGTAAGTCAGACTATGGTGTGTAAGCTGTATCAGTCGATCAAGACCCTATTTATCCACTCTTTGACACAAACCACGATTGACCAGCACGATCCGTAGATGGAAATTAGCAGATAGTTAGGAGGAAAATGCAGTTAGGTCAACTTCAAATGATCATAACTCTTAGCACAAAATGAATTAGGTTTCCCATGACCTATGAAATGATAGATATTCAATTAGCTTTCCATATCGACCAACCTTGCTAAAATCAGACCTCCGATTAAAAACCTATGTTCGTTTTAGTAAAGTCCTGTCGAATAGACCCAACCTACGGACCCAAATGACGGACTACCTATTTAACGACGGCCCGTCAGTCCAGGACGTCGTTTGGTCCGAGATCAACTAACTTAGGGGTCTTTTGGTATTTTTTTACTTTGTTTAAACCCTAACATACGTCGTTTTAACCCTAAATCATCATATTTTATTCAGTTTAAGCGTAGAAACATAACTAAAACTTACCTGAGTCAAATTAATAATAAAAAACTTAGAAAATTAGAAGTAAGAGAGTAGAAAAAGGTCAAGAACCCTAGTTCAAGAATGCAACAAGGTTCCAGCAGTTCCAACCCCAAAATCTAAATATTTCTCCATTATTTAATCATCAAGTATGTGAGATTTCACTACTGGGTTCCTTTCATCCATTGGGTCGCTATTTTCATTCAGATTCTTGATTCTTATATAATGATTAGACCTAGGATTCTAGAACTTCTATAAAATTTCATGAATTAATTAGTTATATGTTCCAAGTTAGATTTCCATGTTATTATTTAGTTTATCGCATGAATTTCAGAATCCTAGCTATGTATTTCTTTAGTTCTTCAATTACACATTCTAGATGAGATATTTCAGTTACTTCAGATATACATTCCTCAGTTATAAATGCATAATTACCAGATTAATTGTTGCATTCTCAGTTTGCATATTCAGTTTTGAGCTATCCACTATTTACAAAAACTTAGTCATAATCAGTTAATTACATAATTCATTGGTAGTAGCATCAATACCGAGTTGGACTAGGGTTCAACATACCCAATAGTCCCAGAACTACTAGCAAAGTAGGTTGTAAGTCCCCTCTGTGGGCATAAGTTTAGTGATCACGCCAGCATGCCTTTATACCTTTGGCAGGGTATATTGGGTCCTCTCGATGGGACGTAAACATCTGACTCCACATTTAGATCATGTGACTTTATTATCGCTTATAAGTAGCTCCCACAGATCAGTTAGATCCATAGTATTGACTATTTATCAGTATATCCAATATTCAGTTTCAGTATGTTATAAATTGCTCATTGCATTCAGTTATCTCATCATCCAAAATCTATATCATGTTCAAATTTTATACTTGCTTTTGTGTTTGTTCAGTTACTTATTATTTTAGTTTTACTCTATCTTACATGCTTAGTACCTTCAAGTACCGACATATACGTGCGATACATATTCTCGTGATGTAGGTTCAGGTTCTCAGCATCCAGATCACGCTTAGATCGATTTCCGATCTCCAGTTCAGCAGATTCAATAGTGAGTCTTTATTCTTCGAGGACAATAGTCATGAGTTTATTTTAGTCTTTTAGTCAATTAGTTTCAGTTTTTGCTAGACTTAGATGGGGCTTGTCTCGGTAATTCTAATAAGTTAGAGGCTTATTTCAAACATAGTTAGTTTCAACTCAGTGTTGAGTGAATAGTTCGTTTGTAGTAAACTCATTAGTATTTCAAATATCTCAGCTATGGAATATCGTTATTCCCCATTTTTCAGTTTAAATTATGATTTATCTTCCGCATTCATTCTATTATCTTTAGTATTATCATGATCATGTCAGCAGGGTTTGTTTGGGATCACTTATGGTCCTAAGTTCCGTGTCCGCGTCTCGGGGGCAGCTCGGGGCATGAACAAACTTTGTATCAGAGCACTAGGTATAAGATTCCTAGGATGTCTGAAAATCCACACTAAGTAAAGTACTTTTCATTGGTGTGAAGTGCATCTCATTTAATAAGAGTGAGGCTACAAAGTGTTTTAGTAAAAACTTCACTTTCTTGTTAATCTTATTGTGCGTAAGGTATGATCTTATTCCATTCTAACTTGACATTCTACGTTTCAGATCATGCCTTCTAGTTGAGCTAATGCTAGGAATGAGGATGTCAGGAATGCAAATGCAGCTCCTCCGGTTCGAGATTAGGAAATCTCCAATGCTGAGTTCAAAAATGCTATACAGATGTTGGCTTAGAGAATGACCAACTAGAACAATTAGATTCATGCTCTTGTGAATGCAAATAGTGGATCAGCTCTAGTAAGGGTCCATGACTTTGTTAGGATGAATCCGCCTGAGTTCTTAGGATTGCAGACTAATGAGGACCCTCAAAAGTTCTTGGATGAGATCAAGAAGATCTTTTAGATAATGCAAGTCACTGGGAATGATCGAGTTGAGTTGGCGTCATACCAGTTGAAGGATGTTGCTCATGTTTGGTACACTCAGTGGAAGGAGAATAGGGGTGCAAATGCAGCTCCTATTACTTGCGATTGTATTAGTTAGACCTTTCTTGATAGGTTTTTCCTAATCGCGTTGAGAGAAGCAAAGGCTTAGGAATTCATAGACTTAAGGCAGGGAAACATATCGGTCCAAGAGTATGGGCTCAAGTTTAACCAACTCTCCATGTATGCTCTTCACATGGTTGCTGACTCCAGGACTTAGATGAATAAGTTCTTGTATGGAGTGTAAGATTTGGTGAAAACTGAGTACAGAAATGCTATGTTACTTGGAGATATGAACATCTCTAGGCTTATGACTCATGCTCAGCAGGTTGAGAATGATAAGCTTAGGAACGAGCTAAGGAGAATAAGAAGGCTAGGACTGGGAACTATGACTTTTTTCAGCAGAAATCGGGTGGTGGAAATCGCTTGCAGAGTAAGAAAAAGTTTTAAACTCCAGCCCCTTCATCGGCAAGTGTTCCGTCCTCCAAGTGCAGGTATGACCAGAAGGTTAGAGCACCAGGCTCTAAGTCTCAGAGAAGTGTTCCAGGCACCAAGACTTACCCCTTATTCCCTAAGTGTTGTAAGAACCATCTGGGCGAGTGTCTCATAGGAAAAGAAGGATATTTTGGGTGCGGTCAGTCTGGTCAAAGGTTGCGGGATTGTACTTCTAGACAGCTTCAAGGAGGTGGTAATGGTAGAGTTCCATCTACCAGTTCATCAGCACCAACAAGTCGCCCGACTAAGCAGGGTAACTCATCTGGTACAGGTGGCGGTCAGCGCCAGAACATGTTGTATGCTCTTCAAGATCACCACGATGAGGAAGGTTCTTTTAACCTAGTCACTGATACGTTACGAGTCTTTGAACTTGATGTTTATGCATTGTTAGATCCAGGGTCTATTCTTTCCTTTGAAATTGCTTACTTACAGTCCAATTCAGTGTCAGTCCAGAAACTCTCGTAACCTTTCTCAGTCTCTACTCCAGTCGGTGACCCAGTTATAGCTAGACATGTATACATAAATTGCCTTGTCACAGTCTCTCAGAAAGTCACCTCAGCAGATCTTTTGGAGTTAGAAATGGTAGACTTTAATGTCATTCTAGGCATGGATTGACTATATTCGTGTTATGTCTCAGCCGATTGTAGAACTAGGATTGTTCGTTTTCAGTTTCTAGACGAACCAATCATAGAATGGAAGCGTAGTAGCTTAGCGCCTATGGGTCGATTTATTTCATACCATAAGGCTAGAAAGATCATATCTAAGGTTTCTCTATCATCTAGTTTGGGTTAAGGATTCTCGCTCCGAAACCCTAACTCTTGAGTAGGTTCCAGTAGTCTGTGAGTTTCCAGAAGTATTTCCAGAAGACCTTCCCGTAGTCCCTCCCGAAAGGTCTTTCGAATTGATCTCCTTCCAGATACCCAACCTATTTCTATTCCTCCTTACAGAATGGATCCAATAGAGCTTAAGGAATTGAAAGAGAAGTTGAAGCAACTTCTAGATAAGGGCTTCATTAGACCTTATATTTAACCATAGGGTGCACCAGTGTTGTTCGTAAAGAAGAAAGATGGTTCTCTTAGAATGTGTATTGACTATAGACAGTTGAACAAGGTCACAATCGAGAATAAGTATCCCATCCCCAGGATTGATGACTTGTTTGACCAACTTCAGAGTGCTAGTCACTTCTCAAAGATAGACCTCAGATCGAGTTCTGATAGTCACATTTCAAAAATAACCTTTAAAACTCGGTAAGGTCATTACGAATTTGTAGTTATGTCGTTTGGACTAACCAATCCTCATGCAACTTTCATGTATTTTATGAATAGAGTGTTCAAAATGTAATTGGACTTGTTCGTTATGGTCTATATTGATGATATCCGCATTTACTCTAGGAATGAGGAAGAACATGCGATTTATTTATTGTTCTACAGACTCTCGAGGATCACCAATTATTTGCTAAGTTAAGTAAATGTGAGTTCTGGTTGCAATCCATGCTTTCCTTGGTCACATTATATCTAGCCAAGGGATCAGAGTGGATTCACAAAAGATAGAAGCAATAAAACAATGGCCTAGACCTATATTTGGTATAAATATAAAAAGTTTCTTAGGTCTAGTGGGTTATTACATAAGGTTCATAGAAGGATTTTCATCCATAGCCTCACCATTGACTAGGTGGACTCAGAAGATGGTCAAGTTTCAATAGTCAGATGATTGTGAGAAAAGCTTTGCAGAATTGAAAACAAGATTGACTAAAGCTCATGTCTTGACTCTACCAGGGGGTTCAAATGGTTATGTGATCTATTGTGATCCATCCAAAGTTGGCCTAGGTTTTGTGTTCAATCAGCGAGAGAAGGTTATAACTTATGCCTCTAGACAACTTAAGGTTTATGAGAATAATTATCCAACCCATGGCTTGGAGCTTGTAGCAGTTGTTTTTGCACTCAAGATCTGGAGATGCTACTTGTATGGATTTCATGTAGATGTGTTCACTGATCATAAGAGCCTTCAGTATGTGTTCACCTAGAAAAAGTTGAATCTTTAATAGAGGAGATGGCTTGAGTTCCTTAAGGATTATGATATGAGTGTGCATTATCATCATGGTAAGGCGAATGTAGTAGCAGATGCTCTTAGCATATTATCTATGGGTAGTGTGGCCCATGTTGAGGAAGAAAGGAAGGAGCTAGTGAAGGATGATCACAGGCATGCTCGCTTAGGAGCTTGCCTCATGAGCATATCAGACAATAGTGTAATAGTTCAGAATGGGGAACAATCTTTTTTTGTAGTAGAGGTTAAGGAAATGCAAGACATCGATCCAATCTTACTTGAAATTAAAGGTGCAGTTAATAGTTCCTTTGTATGAAACTCATCAGTATTTTAAATATCTCAGTTATAGAATATGGGTATTCCCCATTTTTTCACTTTAATTATGATTTAGCTTCCGCATTCAGTTTATTATCTTTAGTATGATCATGATCATGCCAACAGGGTTAGCTTGGGATAACTTGTAGTCCTAGGTTCCGTGTCTGCATCTTGGGGGTAGCTCGTGGCGTGATAGGTTGTAGTAAGTGGATATACAAGAAAAATCGAGTAGCGGATTGAAAAGTGAAAACTTTTAATGTTCTTCTTGTTGCACAAGGGTTTACTCAAAAAGAAGGAATCGATTATGAGGAAACCTTTTCCTTAGTAGCCATGCTTAAATCTATTAGGATTCTCTTATCCAATCATGCTCATTATAAGTATGAGATTTGCAAAATGGATGTAAATATCGTATTGTTTAATGAAAGTCTTGATGAGTGAATTTATATTACCCATCCAGAAGATTTCATGGTAAATGGCAATGAAAGTAAGTTCTGTAAACTTTTGCAACTACTCGCAAAATAATTAGATTGAAGTAGAGACTAACGTATTAACCTTATAAGTTTATGTATAAATTAGAAATATAAAAAGGTACAAAAATTTGGCTAATCATAAGTTTAAGAGAGGGTTCAAGGTTAGTGAACAACTTCAAGGACCTTAAATGCTTTCTTAAACATTCCCTTAGATTTTTTTTTTGGCTGAGTCCATATATGAAATGGTGTTTTCGTAAGTATTATTTTAAGTTAAATTAGAAAATAGGTATATTTTATATTATTTCTAAATAACTATACAAGGGATTTAATATTAAAATATCGCCAAAATAAATCATTTTTACAAAGATCCACTACAAATCAAAAAGTTCATCATCCTCCAATATTTCTCTCTCTAAACTCAAAGAAGAAGAAGAAGCCATGGAATCTTGGATTTAGGGTTTTCAAAATATATTCTTCATCAACTTTCTTCAAGGTTGCTTAATATAGGTATGGTTATCCTTCATCCTCGATCAATCTTTCTTTTAAGGAATCCAATCAAAAATAATTTCAATTCTTTCAAAGATCAAAACCCTATTTTCTAATCTAAGGATGGGTTCAATGCTAAAACATTTTCAAAGAATTTATATGGATGAATTAAGGTTTAATTGATGATTATAAGTTGAATTTACATTGAATTCCTTCAAGAATCCATGATTTTTCTAAACTCATTTATTTTTTAAATTGATTGGAAATTGGTTAATTATGAAATTATAATAAATAGTAATTGGTTATATGTAGTTAGTTTATGAAGTCATGTCAATAAGTATATCTTACTGTGGTGAATTGTTGATGTATTTGTGATATAAGGATCATGACCTAAAAGGGGAAGTTATGAATGAGTTTATGTTGAATTGCTTTATGTGGATGATGTAGGATATCAATTGTATTAGCTCTTGTAGTATCTTGAATCTATGGGTTGATTGATCCTTAATGATATAGAATTGTGATAGATTGATGTGCAATAACTTATGGTTGAGGTTTTTAGTCATTGAGTATGAACATATTGATCCACTTATGGTGGAGGTGCTTACATCATGTATTTGTATAAAATAAAATCTTAGGTCCACCTATGTGGAACCACAAGAAACCAGAATGCCCTTTTAAATTTATTTTCAAAAACTACCCTTCTATTTTCATGAAAAATTGTGAGTTTTATGAAAAAAAGTTGTGACTTTAATGAAAGTGGCAACTTTTTTTAATAGTTGTTACTTTAATGAAGAGTTGAGACTTTTATGAAAAATTAAGACTTTTATTAAATGTTGTGACCTTTCTGAAGTGTTGTAACTTTTCCAAAGAGTTGTGATCTTTCCGATAAGGCACAACACATATTTGTTCACACTATCCTATATTATCTATAGATAGAGAAAGTTCCTGTTACTATAATTTATAGATTTTTTTTCCACTATAGGGTAGTAAAATTCAAAAACATGAATTTAGTTTTTATTAAGTTTGTTTCATTCTTGAAAGTTTTTATGGAGTTTAATCTTTACGATAAGTCATTGTGATTCATCAAACTGTGGTCATTTCTTTTTCCTATTCTGATGACCTTTTTTTAACTCTATTAATGTTTCAGCAAGGATGATTGAAAATTGATCTTCTCTTTTGTCCCTTTCCACAGGATTCTTCATATAAACAAATCAAATTTATTCAATTATTGTCAAGATCGGATTCTGGAATCCGAATCGCAACCAACGTCGTTGACCTCTCAGAGGTCGCAGACAAGCCTCATCTTGCATTCATCACATTCATATGGTTAATTTTAGAGGAAAATTTAAAACTTTTAAACGTATGAAGTATACATAGACTTCATATAGTTATTTCATGAATTCATCATATACTAAGCTCAACATAAAGAAACAACCATCTAACAACTACATAATCAATTCAAATCAAAGAATAACATATCATAGTAGTTTGCTAAAATGGCCTTATTACAAAGCTTCGAATAAATGTATGAAAGAAACGCTAGGGACAACATCCACTAGCTATGTCTAAAACTAAGGCTAGACTAAAACTGTAGTATCCTCAAAATCAAGAGGACCTACCTAATGGTCTCGAGAAACGCTGATGTCCAAACCGTTGCAAGAGTCGTCAATCTATCCCTTAACCTGCATCAATAAAATAGTAAATAGTAGGGGTTAGTACACCACTTGTACTAAGTATGGGTGTATTCACACATACACATACGGATATGCATGATCAAAGAAAGCTCTTCCTAAACGACATGCTATTTCTGGAAAGCCTAGCCACTAGACTTTCCTAAATCGTTTGGTGTAAATTGTGGTATGAATATGATGTATTTTAATGCATTCAAAGTACACAACTCATTTTCTATATGGTTACAAAACATTAGTATCATCCACATAATTTTAGAACACCTCGGGCCAAGATTTGAGATTTTGATCCTCTTAGGATGAGAGCTACTCTTTGTACACTTAGATTATTTTTTCAGTCTTTTTGTTCTTTTTGTTGTGTAGTTCAATAATTCTTCTGGTCCTATATTTTTCTTACAAGTGCAATGATTCATTGTAGTCCCATACACACAATGAATCGATGTAAGTAATCCAAGGACTAAGGAATGATTTCCCTACCTTATAGTGAGTCATTCTTTACACCATATATTTATTACGTTTCATAGGAAATTCTCTATTGATCATGCCATTGATTTCATTACTTTCATGTTTTATGCATAATACATTTCATATACACCAGACTTTGGAATCATTGATGTAGAATAAGACATCTCAAGTGAGGGCCTAACATATGGGACCTCAACCCAAAAGACTTCTTTAGCAAACACAAAGTCTGCTTCATTTGTTCATTCATACTTCACGTTATTCATTTCATTCATTCGTAGGCTGATGTAAACACCAGCTATACCTAGGATGAAGTTTAAGACTGTCATCGGGATCCTGATGTGCAATGACCAAGAATGACCTAATGTCATTACTTGAATCTGATTTCACCTCTTTATTGTCTTGCACAAACACCTTCGGTATTGTTAATATCATTATCTTTCATACTTTGAGGAACTCCAACTTTAACCGACATAGATCATGTGAGCATCATGCAATCCAATGTCTACCCCACACCAAAAAGAGGTGGAATCACCGACCAAAGTGACCAAAACATGCTAGCGTACATGGTAATTGAACCCCGCCAGATCCTATATTGGCAGTATAGGTTCGAAGACTAGGAGATATAAAGAGACCCATACCCGGCACGCCGGACAGTCTCATCTCATGAGAGTTATGTGAATCTCCGTCCTTCCCAAAGAAGGCATCACCGCTCAAAGCTAGCCTATCGGTACTCAGTATAAAGTTCCATTTCATTCAACTCATAGGTCATGGAAGCTAGCTTCTAGTATGAGGACATCATAACTCAATAGATGATTTGTCATATCATCATTAGTATTAAGTATACATCAGTCTCAATACTTTTATTTAAGTGTACTTAGAGACTGGTCCCTTCATTATTTTTACACTCTCATAGGTGAGTATGATTTGGTAACATTTACTTAGGCTCATTTGAGCTCTCATATTTCACATTAGCCTCTTATCATATTGTCACCACATTCATTAGCATTAGCACATTTGCTTTTCATATTTACTCATCCCTTTTACGTGAATGTTCATTTCATCATATGCCAATGCACATGGCCATTTAGTATGTTTCACACTCTTACTTAACCCTTTTAGGGTTTCATCATTTTATTACATATATCTTAGTTACTCATCCCTTTTTACGTGAATGTTCATTTCATCATCTTTTAGTATTAACTCAAGCATTATGGAGGCTTACTTGTAGATTGAGATTTACTTACTCTATTTATGACTGGTCATCCTTACTTTACATTGATGAAATCTGAATTGTTCTTTCATATCATCCTTAAATTACATTTACGAATGTGAATTGTCCTTACATATCATCCTTAGGTGTTAATGAAACTAGTTTCACAGTATTCTTTTAACAAATTAGCTTTGGTGTAAGTAAGACTTGCCTCACTTCCTTTAACACCCAATTCTGGTCACTTACTTAATTTATACCCCTTTAATTATGTTATAACTCACGTTACTTACTTACTTTAATGTAGTAGCTTCATATCACCGTTTATGGACGATGAGCACTTCATTCAATGAGTTTCATGTGTTCATAGTTCATTCTTGTGGAGCATGTCGGGAGTTGTCCTAATGAATGTCATGCCTTTGGTCATGGATTCATTGATATTTCTTAAGAAGTGCTTAATATATATTTGATACTCTTACTACACAATAACTGGCATATGATTAGTATTGGCTAAAGATTTGGGATGTTAGACTAGCAAATTCTTCCTTTTTGGCATAAGACAATTTTTAGGTATGTTCATATATAAATTGCGATATGTATGAAACCTTAGCCAATATTTTAATCATTTACATAAGTTCCTAGCCTTTAGCCTTGAACGAACCTTGAAGAAACCTTAAAAATTGTCTAAGAAATTTTCTGTTTTTTTTTCTTGCGTTTTGTTCACTGTTTTTCTCACGCTTGTTTTCTGGTTTTAGTCGTGTATCTGTTTGAGTTTGAACATGGTTTTTAGGTTTAGGAACTGAACTTGACTTATTCAGCTTAGGATTTAATAAGCTAATTAAATAAATTAGTTAACTAATTACTAAAAAAAACCTCCTAAGTTGACTAAACATAGGATAATGTTGACTTGACCTAAAATCTAAAATTTTGGTGTTGACTATGATTTATGTCAAAATTTTGACTTTATATGAATTGATTAAATCCTTAATTTAATTAATTTAGGACCTAGTGTAAGTACTAAAGTACCCCTAAGTCATTGGACCATAAAAAACCCTTTAGGACCATCCTAGGTTAAGTACTAGGATGTTTCTTGCATTATACTAGGTTAGTATAAGAATTTAGGTTTAACCCCTTTAATTTAATTAATTAAATGGCAAATTTAATTAATTAAGTAACCTAGGGTAATTACTAAAGTACCCTTAATTCTTTATAACCATTACTAATCCTTTGGACCATCCAAATACTAGGTTGTCTTTTTCTTGTCTCAACCGATATCTTGAAACTTCTTCGTGATTTCAGTTTTGACCATTTAATTTAATTTAATCCTTTAAATTAATTAATTAAGTAGCCTAGGGTACTTTCTAAAGTATATCTAAGTTGTTAGGACCTTAACTAACTCTTTGGACCTTCCTAGGTTAGGTACTAGGTTGTCCCTTTCTTGTCTAAACCAAAATCTGAAAATTTTCTTTGTAGTTTAGGTTTTAGCCCTTTTAAATTAATTAATTAATTTGCTAAATAAATTAAGTAGGTAACCTAGGGGAATTAATTAAGTACCCCTTAGTTGATAGGGCCATAACTAACCTTTTGGACCATCCTAGGTTAGGTACTAGGTTGTCTCTTTAAATAGTAATAGGTTAGTGTCAACCCGGTTTTGGTCCTAGGTTGTCGGGTGCACTAATGGGTACAATTCGGTTAGTCCTAGGTTATTTAGTTATTAAGGCCAGTATGTTAGATCCTAGAATTTGTAGGGAGGTTAGGCCCCACATGGAGTGGTCCCTTGTGCACTTTTCCCCCCAAACTATCCTAACTGAATTCGATTAGGGTGGTCCTCTCCTTTGTCAGATTATTCACATGTCTTGCACATGTGCTTGCACATGGGTTGGTTGCACTTTCCTAACTAACTATTATTTATGGTTCATTTGGAAATGTTTACTTATTCTGCCAAGGCCTCTCACTATGTCCTTGGGCACTACTTAATTTACATGATCATTTCAAATGGTCATGTGGAATGGTACCAGGCTTGACACTTCGATGCCTAGTACATTGTGTGAAACTATTCATAACTGATTTTGTTTTAGCTTAGGGTCTACATTGCATGTACATTTATTGAACATCAATCTTGGATTGGGGTATGACAACCCAAAAAGTATATTTCTTATTCGTATATAGAAGATTGGCTAATATCCCTTAGCCAATTTTTCTATAGTATGCCCAATATTTTTCAATATTGGGCATTGGGGTGCCTATGTACCCCTAACAGGCTATCCTAAGGGCATACTTGCTCTGCATTAGACATATGATTTTCCGGAATGTTACAATTACAATGCGACATTACTACTCTTGGTACTTTTAGTGTACAACTCATAACACTACTGAAAAGGTTGATGGTTTAATTCATTACATTTGGTTCTTTAGTACATAAATCTTCTATTTCTGTCATTATTATTTGTATGTATTTGTCAAATTCAAATACATTAATATGCTTCGTATAAAGTGCATTTCTTTTCTCAAAGTTTTCTTCCTCCTATTTCATGAAGCTTAATTTTTTTACTATAATCATAGTGAATCATGTATCTATTGCAATTTCTTTTGTTATTTTGGTCCCTTTTTCTAAATTATCTTCATAATTCCAGTGAAGAAGATTGAAAATTTATCCTCTCTTTTGTCTTTTTTTTACAGTGTTTCTTCATATACTTTTGAGAAGATTGCTTGTGTATTATGCTATATTTGATAGCACACAACTACATATCTTTGACAACTAATATAGAACCAATGATGAAGTTTGTTAAAAGAACCAAAATGATTGTTTTCTTACTTTCCACAATTAGTATATTATTTTGATTGTTTTTTCTTAGGTACAAAATTTTGGCATGTCGTTGCACTATTTCTAGCATATTTGTACATAGACAATTAGTCCACATCTTTTATTGCAAGTTAACCAATTTGTCATACTTCTTCTTGTCTTCTATTTCAGCATAATAAGAGATCAAGTTTTGGTGAAATTAACAAATGTCAAAAATACACTAGCAAAAATATTTTTATTAACAGTAAATATGCACATTCACAAAAAGTGCTACAACCTTTACTGATATTAATTAAGTGTCATTGAATTTAATATTGTTATAAAGGGACAATTATATGAAGTACCATTTGCCTTTGAAGATACATATTTAACCATAATTAAGTTATTAATTTTCATTAAAGATCGTTTTTTTATTCTTTTGATAAATATTTTAAGTTTAGATAAAGATGTAAATACTCTTTTTGACTTCTTCCAATTAAAATTGTGGACTGTAAACTTAGATACAACCTGTAAGACTATCTTTTTGTAAAATATATTAAGCACATGCCTTTTTCTTCTTGATTGTTGGGAAAGTAAGAATGTCTTTATTATTAGTTTTGGATATTTGTGTATTCAAGTGCTCACAAAATTATTGTTTGATTTTAATATGTTGTGTGTCAAAATTTTAGTTTAGTATATCCGGTTGTGAATATTTAGATGTCACTTAGTTCTTTGTTGGTAATTGCATTAATTTTTTGTAACTGCATACTATAACTATAACAATAACTATGTTTTAATCCAAATAAGTTGGGGTCGTTGATATGAAACCTTTAAAATAGTAATGACAATTTTAGGACAATGACAAAAACCATTTATGATAATAACAACTTTAGGGTCATTTTTAGCATATACTTGATATGACATACCATAATAAAAAATAGAAGATTGAGGTTCACAAAAAGGGAGTCCGAGACCGTCCATTTGAATTTATTTAATTATGATCTTGTATCGACGTGATGTTCCACTTTACTTGGGAGTGTTGTTGTTCAACATTTTTTTGGTCTCTTTTTTAACTTCTAATATTGTTCATTATTATTTCATAGAATTTAAAACTTTTCATTACATCTTACTTACCAACTATTTCCAGAGATATTTTCTTAGACTTCTTTCTTATACTTAAAATCTATCTATGACTCATAACTTTTGTATAACAAAAATAAAAATTTTAAAAAATGTAACACTTTAAGATTTCGGAGAAACACATTGCCTTAAGACAAAATGTTTTTGCCAATTATGTGTCGAAAATACAAGTATTACCGAATGATCATATGTAAGCCTAATTAAATAGTTCAATGCCATGAGAAACATGGGAAATTTACCTAGTTATGGTATATGTTGAATTATATGTAGTGCTATTGTGCAAGGGTTTTACCCACATGACTTGCATTATGATTATATGAGTATACACATGCAATGAATGAATGAACTAATTTAATTACGATTATGTACATGTCTAGTATAAAGAATGTGGGTGTGTTGACTAGCATGGCCTATAAATTGAATGCAATATATGAATATTATGCATGATTATGATAGTATGTACATGCTTATGAACACTTTGAGAGGGAAGTGTATATGATGATAATGTTGTTGTTGTTTTGTCATAATATGGACAATTAAACACACACTCCATACATAAATATGATTATGGTGATTCTATGGTGTCGATTGAAATTATAGTTCTCACATGCACCTTTGCACATTATGAGATATGAAATTTACATGTCTATGGTGATCCTATTGTGATTATAAGGTAGTTCTCATGAAAACACTATGAATATATGTAAAAGGATTTCTCACATGTATATTAGGATTCTAAATGTGAAAGGTAGTTCTCGCCTTATTTAATTAATGAGCTATATTATAAATTGTATTGAGTGAAGGCTAATGTATTCCTTCACACGTGTAGATACAATTTAAATACTATTAATGTATAAGATTGGGAATAATGCTTTGCACTGAGTGGATATGAAAAATGAGGTAGAGACTCTTCCACTAATTAGGCCGGGTCTTCTACATATGCTCTCATGAGATGGAAACTCTCCCACTAGTCAGGCCCGCATTTTAGAAGTAATCTCCCTATCCCATAACGATGTGCCCGCATAGGTATTATCTAGTGGACCCACACTAAAGCTAAATATGTTAGTTCTACCTT
Source organism: Solanum pennellii (assembly GCF_001406875.1). Taxonomy (NCBI): domain Eukaryota; kingdom Viridiplantae; phylum Streptophyta; class Magnoliopsida; order Solanales; family Solanaceae; genus Solanum; species Solanum pennellii. Next base: position 49,232,840 of record NC_028641.1, on the reverse strand, counting down.
AGACAAGTAGTATGTTTTTTTTGGTGTGAGGTCATATGACACCGGATCCCATGTAGCTCACATGGTCTATGTCGGTTAAGGTTATATTTCCTCTAATTAACAAGAATATGAATTACGTATACGAAAGTGAGTTATATGCTATGGTTCCTCAAAAGGGTCTTTAGTATGAGTGGTAGTATGAGATGTCATTCATACATGGCACAAGTGGACTTTGAGAGTAGTCATGGTGTGTTCCTCTTATGTTTATGTACTATGAATATGCATTATGTTTATGTACTACGAATATGAATTATATTATGTGTTGTGAATATTATGTACGTTTATGTATTATTAATTTGCATTATGTTATGTGTTGTGAATATGAAATATGTCTATGTGCTATGAATATGAAGTATGTTTATGAATTATGAATATGAACCTGATGTATCTTTACTATGTGTATGAACTATGGATGACACTAATGTAAGATAGGTATGAGTATGGTATTCCAAAGATGGTACTTAGTGTAGGTAGGGTTATGGGGCCTTATCTATACATGGCACAAGTGCAATCTAGGGTTTTATGAGCTTATGCCATTATGTCTTATAAGTTTGATATTTAGTATGTTGAAATAATGTCTAAGAGAAAACACATCAAGTCACCAATGGAGTTGTCTCAGATTTTCATAAAAACACCTTAACCTTGCAATTGTCCTATTAACACATTAAACAATTTTTAACATATATTATTATACCATATTTCGATCAGCCCCAAATTTTAAGAAGCAAGTGAGTTCACACCATGACACGTGTTAATTTAATTAAAAATATAATTTTTTTCATTTTAACTTTTTTCTTTATCTTTTTTCTTTATTTCTCTCTCTCTCTCTCTCTCTCTCTCTCTCTCTCTCTTACTTTTGAAATTTAATATTTATATGTCTTAAATTTCATTTCATCTTCCACCTCCCACATTCAAGTGATTCATCCCTTAATTATTTTCTTTTTTTTTCTTCACCTCCCACCCCCCATGTCAAATTGAAACTCACTTCCATTTTTTTTTCTTTTCTTTTTCTTCTTCTTCTTCTCCAGTAAAATTCTTTATAAAATTCATATTATTATTTAGACTTAATTGAATTATTTATAACAACATTAGTTATTTTTTAAGAAAATTTAAAATTTTGAGGGTATCATCAAGTACTCATTTTCATATAAATTCAAAATTAGAAATGATAATTTGAAAAAACTAAATTAATTTCTCAAAAATTAAAAGAACTTTATTGAAATCGAATAACAAAATGATATGATATTTCCTAATCATATTGAAATCTAATGAGTTTATTTAATTGTTCAAAATGTAAGAAATATTTAGATAAAATTTTAAAAATAAAGAGATCAAAACAAATAGCAACAAAAAAAAAAGGAAGGTGAGGTTGTTGTAAAAATGGTAACATTGAAAGTAAGAAGCTTTAATAATGGAGATGACAATGATTTTTTGAAAAGAAAGAACAAAGAAAGAGAAAAAATAAAAAGGAAAAAAAGTTAAAATAATAAGAAAATATATTTTATAATAAAATACTTGTAAAAATAAAATTATATTAGTTATTCTAGGTTGCTCACTCTCTTGGAGAGAGTGCACACCACTCTCTATGTCAGATGGACGAAAAATGATGTATTTATATCTATTCTAAATTATTTAGTGGGGTAATAGGACGGTTGCAAAACTAAGGTATATTTTTAAAAATTCGAGACAACTTTAGTGATTACTTTATGTCTTTTCTCAATGTCTAATGAATAATGGTACTCTTAATTAAGTTAATATAGAATGTTGACTTATGTATTTTATGTACTAGTGTATATCTTTCTTGGGTTGTATTACGAGTTATTTCCTTGTGTTGACTCGATGAATATGAATGTGCCTAGTCTAGGCTGACTTTGACGAATATTTCGTGTGAGTAGTATTATTGGATGCTACACAAACATTGCACAAGTATGACTTAAAGTTGTCTTAGGGGATGGTTTTAATGTGTTTATGTGAAGTATGTAATGCTTATGTTCCTTAGGAATATGTATTGTCTAAAGCTTTTATATTGAATATATCCTAATGTGAAGATCTCGCTTGTATATTGATTAGTTTTTGAGATTATGCATAATATTCTCTTATTCATGAAGTTTTACCAAAATGGCATATGCATAACTTTCAAATGAAATGTCCCTTTCTAAGCATGTTTTTGCATGATCATCATACTTAGTACTTAATTTTGCTAACCAATATTTCTTTTACTTTTTACGACAAGTGTAGGTTATGGCAAGAGATAGAATTCTCTACAACCAAGTGTATGTCCTCATGATTCGGGGACAAGTATTTAGAAGTTTCTTGTATTTAATTTGTAATAGGTTATGCCTAGTTTTATTTATGTCTTTCGATTGTGAAGGGTTGTGACCCTATATTTAGGTTCCATGTGTAACACCTCGCCATAATGGACCAAAAATCAGTTTTTTCAGAAAAATCTGCAGCTGCAACAAACGGTGGCATCGACGGTCCGTAGGACAGATGACGGTCCGTCTAGCACAAACGTCGATGGGATCAGAAACTCCAAAAAACTTTGCGGGGAAAGATTTTCTAAGTCTTGATTGACGGACGGACCGATGGTCAGTAGGTCAGATGACGTTCTGTAGTCCGTGACCGTCGATTGAGACCCCCGTTAACCCACTCTCTGACAAGAGCTACAGATAACCAGCACAGTCCGTAGGTGGAAAATTTGCGGACAGTTAAGGAGAAATGCAGTTGGGTCAATTTAAAATGACCATAACTCTTAGCACAAAATGAATTAGGTTTCCCATGACATACCCACCGATATATAATTGAATTAGCTTTCTATAGCCACTGACCATGCTAAAATCTGACCTCTGAGTAAAAAGTTATGACAACATTAGTAAAGACTTGGTAAACAGGCCCAGTCGACGGACCGAACGACGGGGCGTCGGTCAGACGACGGACCATCACTTCTGGCCGTCGTTTGGTCTGACAGCAACTTTCCCAGGGGTCTTTTTTACATTTCCCACTCCATTTAAACCCTAAATTACGTCGTTTTGACCCTAAATCATCATATTTTAGTCAGTTTAAGCCTAGAAACATAACTAAAACATATCTAAGTTAAATCATTAAATTAAAACTTAGAAAAGTAGAAGAAATTAAGGATAAAAAAGCTCAAGAGCCCTAGTTCAAGAACGCAAAAAGTTCCAGCCCCGAAACTTAAGTATTTTCTCGTGGATTTCATCACCAGGTATGTGGGATTTCACTAATGGGGTCCTTTCACCCATTGGGTCCCTATTTTTCAGTTAGATTCTTGATTCTATTATCATTATTAGACCTAGGGTTTCTACAACATTGATAGAACTTCATGAATTTATTATATATATGTTCCAAATAAGATTATAATGTTATTACTCAGATTATCGCATGAATTTCAGAACCCTAGATTTGTATTTCTTTGGTTCTTGAATTACATATGCTAGGTTATATATTTCAGACACTTCAAATGAACATGCCTCAGTTATAAATGCATAATTACCAGATTAATTGTTGCATTCTCAGTTTACATGTTAAGTTTCAAGCTGTCCAGTATTTACAGAAACTCAGACATAATCAGTTAATTTATAGAATTCATTGGGAGTAGCATAATACCGAGTTGGACTAGGGTTTAGCGTACCCAATAGTCCCAAAACTACTAGCCAAGTGGGTTGTAAGTCCCCTCTGTGGGCAATCAGTTTAGTGATCACGCCAGCATGCCTTTATACCTTTGGTAGGGTATATTGGGTCCTCTCGATGGGACATATACATCGGACTCCACATTTAGCTTATGTTGTTTTATCATCTGTTATTAGTAGCTCCCACAATTTAGTCAGTCTCTCTGCATTGACCATTTATTAGTATATTGAGTATTCAGTTTCAGCATATTTTAAATTGGTCATTGCATCTAGTTATCTCAGAACTCAGTTTATCATGTCAGATTAATATACTTGTTTTTATGCTTGTTCAGTTATGTTTTATTTCAGCTTTACTCTATCCTACATGCTCAATACCTTTCAAGTACTGATGCATACATGCGCTACATCTTCTCGTGATGTAGGTTAAGGTCCTCAGCATCCAGATCACGCATAGATCGATTTTCGATCTTCAGTTCAGCAGATTCAATGGTGAGTCCGCATTCTCCGAGGACAATAGTCATGACTTCTTTTCAGTATTTAGTCTTTTAGTTTAAGTGTTTGCTAGATTTAACTGGGGTTTGTCCCAGTATTTCTATTCCAGTTTAGAGTCTATTATAATACATAGTTAGCTTGATCTTAGTATTGAGTTTATAACTTCTTTGTATTAAACTCATTGATTTTATTTATCTGAGTTATAGAATATGGGTGTTCCCCATCTTTTCATTATAAGTTATTATTTAGCTTCCGCAACAGTGTATATTCTTTAGTATGCTCATGCACATGCCAATAGGGTTAGATTGGGATCACTTGTGGTCCTAGGTTCCGTGTCCATGTCTCGGGGGTAGCTCGAGGCATGACACCATATCTTGGTTAGATGTCCATGTGAGATGTAGGCTTCCACTATGATTTTAACTGTCGTGTTCTTGAAGTTAGGTTTTTGAATGAAAAGTTTTAATTCCATGTCATTTTTCCTTATGATTGAATGTTATGAATGTTATGAGGCTTCTATAAGACCTCTTCAAGGTCGAGTACACCATGTAACAACTAGGGGGTGTAAACGGGTCAGGATAAACTTAGAGGTCCATTTATAGATAGAAACAGGAATCATGGGAATGGACTATGTTTTCTACAATTCAATTAAAACTTTTGGTTTTGATCAGTTTGAAAATGAATCATACATGCATAAGAAATTGGATAGAGACAGAGTAACATTTTTGATTCTTTACTTAGATGACATCTTACTCATAGGAAATAATGTGAGCATCTTGAGTTCTTTTAAGGAGATGTTATCCTCGCGTTTTGATGTGAAAAATTTGGGAGAAGTGGCTCATATACTTGGGATTAAGCTCTTGTGAGATCGCAAACAATGGATATCAGGTTTGTCTCAAGCACTATATATTGATACTGTTATTTTGCATGGAAAATTCCAAAAAGGGGTTTCTTCCATTTTGATAAGGAGTTATTGTATCAAAGAATCTGTCTCCCTAAACGACTGACGAGATAGTACGGACAAAGATAGTACATTATGCTTCTGCTGTAGGGAGTCTCATGTATGCTATGATATGTTGTAGACGTGATATCGTCTATGTTGTAGGCATGGTTTGCTGATTTTTGGGCAAGAACATGGGATTGTAGTCAAGTATATTATAAAATACCTTAAAAGTACTAGGAATTATATGCTTGTTTTCCACCCTGGAAATGTTGTACCTATTTGATATATAGTTTCAGATTTCCGGTCAAATAGAGATTCTAGAAAACTTACCAAAGATATGCATTAACGTTGGGAGTTAGAGCTATAGTTTTGAGGATCATAAAGCAATGATGTGTTTGATTATTCCACCATTGAAGTTTAATATGTAGAAGCCTCTGAGGCGGCTAAAGAGGTTGTTTTGACTTAGAAATTTTCTAAAGAGCTTGGAGTGGTTCCTTCTATTGAGGCACCAATCACACTCTATTATGATAATAATGGTGCAGTGTCCAACTAAAAGAATTAAGAAGCCATAAAAAGTGAAATTACATTGAGAGGAAATATCACTTGATTTGTGAAATAACTCAAGGGGTTATGTCTGAGTTTTAATGATTGAATCTAAGAAAATTTTGGAAGATCCATTTAACAAAGTGTTACTAAGAAGTTTATTGATAAGCATGTGGATTAAACGGGTGTTAAAGTTATACATGCACGGTTATAAGTCTATGTGTGGGAGATTGTTCGGACATGCTATTAACTATATGGTTGAGTTATAGTATTGATTTTAATCCTTTATAAATACATAACTTTTTATGTTAATTATTACAAAGAAGTCTTTGTTTAAATATATCATTGTGTTTGTATGTGTGTGCATTACTTATATAGTAGACATTTTTTTGGTGTGGAGTTATTTAACTCATACAACGAAGATTAGAATTGTCGGTTCTTATAAGTTAGAAATAAAATTTTCACAATCAAAGATGAAGTTTGTCACACCCCAAGAATACCCCCGAGACGCGGACACGGGACCTAGGACCACAAGTGGTCCCAAGCTAACCCTGCAGGAATGATCATGAGCATACTAAAGAATATAAACTGTTGGGGAAGCTAAATCATACTTAAAATGAAAACATGGGGAAATACCCATATGCTAAATCTGAGATACATTAAAACTGATGAGTTCAATACAAAGAAAATATTAACTTACTACTAAGCTGAAACTATGTCTGAAAATAGCCTCTAAACTGGACTAAAAATACTGGGATAAGCCCCAACCAAATCAAGGAAACACTGAAACTAAATGACTAAAAGACTGAAAAGAAACTCATGACTATTGTCCTCAGAGATTGAGGACTCACCACTGAATCTGCTAAACTAGACATCGGGAATCGATCTATGCGTGATCTGGATGTTGAAAACCCAAACCTACATCATGAGAAGATGTAGAGCACGTATGCATCAGTACTTGAAAGGTACTGAGCATGTAGGATAGAATAAAGCTGGAAAAAAACATAACTGAATAAGCACAAAAGCAAGTATAATAATCTGAAAAGGATATACTAAATTTTGAGCTAATTGAATGCAATGACCAATTTATAATATGCTGAAATCGAAGACTGAGTAATACTGATAAATGGTCAATGCAAGAGAGTTTGACTGAACTGCGGGAGCTACTAATAACCGATAATAAAACCACACGACCTAAATGAGGAGTCCTAGGTATAGCTCCAACGAAAGGACCTAATATACCCTGCCAAAGTTATAAACGGCATGCTGGCGTGTTCACTAAACTGATTGCCCATAGAAGGGACTTACAACCTACTTGGCTAGTAGTTCTTGTTCTAATTCGATACGCTGAACCCTAGTCCAACTCGGTATAATGCTACAACCAATAAATTATATAATTAATGATTATGAGTTTATATAAATACTAGATAACTCAAAACTGAAAATGCAAACTGAGAACATAACAATTAATCTGGTAATTATACATTTATAACAGAGGCATGTATATTTGAAGAAACTAAAATATCTGACCTAGCATGTGTAATTAAAGAAATAAAGAAATTCATAGCTAGGGTTCTAAAATTCATGCAATTATCTAAGTAACAACATGATAATATGATTTATAACATATAACTAATAAATTCATGAAGTTCTGTTAATGTTATAGAAACCATAGGTCTAATCATGATATGAGAATCAAGAATCTGAATGAAAACTAGGGACCCAATGGGTGAAAGGAATCCACTAGTGAAATCCCACATACCTGGTGATGAAATTCACTGAGAAACACTTAAATTTCGGAGCTGGAACTGCTGGAACCTTGCAGCGTTCTTGAACTAGGGTTCTCTAACTTTTTCTCCTTTCTTCCTTCTAATTTTCTAAGTTTTTATTTAATGATTTGACTTAGGTAAGTTTTAGTCATGTTTCGAGGCTTTAATTGACTAAAATTTGATGATTTAGGGTCAAAACAATGTATCTTAAGGTTTAAACAAAGTGAGAAAATACCAAAAGACCTCTAAGTTAATTGCTGTCGGACCAAACAACTACCTGGACTGACGGGCCCTCGTTCAATCGATAGTCTATCGTTTGGGTCCATAGGTTCGTTCTGTTCGACATGCCTTTACTAAAACAGACATATCTTTTTACTCGAAAGTCTGATTTTAGCAAGGTAGGTGGCTATGGAAAGCTAATTGAATTATCTATCTTTTTGTAGGTCATGAGAAACCTAATCATTTTGTAATAAGAGTTATGATTATTTGAAATTGACCCAACTTCATTTCCCCCCTAATTGTCTGCTAACTTCCACATACGGTCAGACCTACGGCCTATAGGTCCATCTACGAACTGTGCTAATCAATCGTGGTTTTTGTCAGAGAATAGTTCAATGGGTTGTTGATCGACGGACGCAGACTACGTGTCACGCCCTGAGCTACCCTCGACACGCGGACACGGAACCTAGGACCACAAGTGATGCCAAGCTAACCCTGCAGGCATGATCATGGGCATACTAAAGATAATAAACTGTTGTGGAAGCGAAATCATACTTAAAATGAAAATATGGGGAATACCCATATTATAACTGAGATATTTGAAAATAATGAGTTTAATACAAAAGAAATATTAACTCAATACTAAGCTGAATCTAACTATGTATGAAAATAGCCTCTAAACTAGACTAGAAATATTGGGACAAGTCCCAGCTAAATCTAGAAAAAACTGAAACTAAATGACTAAAGATTGAAATGAAACTCATGACTGTTGTCCTCGGAGAATGAGGACTCAACAGTGAATCTGCTGAACTGGAGATCGGGAAATTGATCTATGCGTTATCTTGATGCTGAGAACCTGAACCTACATCAAGAGAAGATGTAGCGCACGTATGCGTCAGTACTTGAAAGGTACTGAGCATGTAGGATAGAGTAAAGCTGAAATAAAACATAACTGAACAAACATAAAAATAAAGTATAATAATCTGAACGTGATGTGCTGATTTCTGAGCTAACTTGATGCAATAACAAATTTATAACATGCTGACTGAACTGTGGGAGCTACTAATAACCGATAATAAAACCACATGAGCTAAATGTGGAGTCCGATGTATACGCCCCATTGAGAGGACCCAATATACTTGGCCAAAGGTATAAAGGCATGCTGGTGTGATCACTAAACTGATATCCCACAGATGGGACTTACAACCTACTTGGCAAGTAGTTCTGGGACTATTGGGTACGCTAAACCCTAGTACAACTCGGTATTATACTACTCCCAATGAATTCTGTACATTAACTGATTATGTATGAATTTCTATAAATACTGGATAGCTCAAAACTGAACATGTAAACTAAGAATACAACAATTAATCTTGTAATTATGCATTTATAACTGAGGCATGAGTGTCTGAAATATATGACCTAGCATGTGTTATTCAAGAACTAAAGAAATACAAAACTAGGGTTCTGAAATTCATGCGATAATCTGAGTAATAACATGATAATCTGATTTGGAACATATATTTAATAAATTCATGAAGTTATATCAATGTTCTAGAAACCCTAGGTTTAATCATGACAAGAGAATCAAGAACTGACTGAAACTAAGGAACCAATGGGTGAAAGGAACCCACTAGTGAAATCCCACATACCTGGTGATGAAATCCACGGAAAAATACTTAAGTTTCGGGGCTGGAACTGCTGTAGCTTGTGGCGTTCTTGAACTAGGGTTCTTGAGCTTTTTCTCCTCTCTTGCTTCTAATTTTGTATGTTTTGATTTATGATTTGACTTGGATATGTTTTAATTATGTTTCTAGGCTTAAACTTACTAAAATCTGATGATTTAGGGTCAAAATGACATAAATTAGGATTTAAACGAAGTGGGAAAGATCAAGAAGACCCCTGGAAAGGTTACTATCGGGCCTCACGACAGCCAAGACTGACGGTCCGTCGTGTGCCCGTCGCCTCGTCGTTGGGTCCGTCGTGAGGGCCTGTCCGACAAGTATTTACTAAAATAGGCATAACGTTTTACTCGGAGGTTTGATTTTAGCAAGGTCGGTGGCTATGGAAAGATGATTCAATTATCTGTCTGTGGGTAGTTCATGGGAGACCTAATTAATTTTGTGCTAAGAGTTATGATCATTTTAAGTTGACCCAACTGCATTTCCCCTTAACTGGCTGCAAATTGTCCACCTACGGTCTGACCTACGGACCGTAGGTTCAACTATGAACCATGCTGGTCATCCATAGCTCTTGTTAGAGAGTGGTTGAAGGGAGTCTTGATCGATGGTCATGGAATATGGACCGTCGTTTGACCTACGGACCGTAAGTCCGTCCGTCGTCCAACACTTAACCAATTTTTTTAGGCTGAATTTTTTGGTAGTTTCTGATCCTATTGACGGTTGTGTAGGATGGACCGTGGTTCAGGCTACGGTCCGTCGATGCCACCGTTGGTAGCACCTACAGATTTTTCTGAAAAACTAATTTTTTGTCTGTTTTGGCTAGGGGGTGTTACACTACGGACCGTAGTCTGACCCCGTCCGTTGTTCGACACTTAGTCAAATTTTCCTAGGCTAAGATTTTGGGGGTTTCGGACTCCATCGACAGATGTGCAGGACGGACATGGGTAAGACTACGATCAGTCGATGTCCACCATCAATTGCACCTATAGATTTTCAAAAAAACTAATTTCTGGTCTGTTTTGGATACGGGGTGTTACAATGTTGGAGAAACATCTTAATGATTGTAAAACAATATTGAATATAATTCAATCTTAAATATAGGAATTCTAAAATTCCAACTTCTTATGTTACTTCACTTTGCATGTATTGAACGGTCCAATTCGGGATATGCATTTAGTTTCTGAATTTCAATAAATAGCATCTCTAGTCCATAACATAAGCTTATACTTTTAATCTTGACGTAATTATAATGATACATCTAGTTTTTTTTTTGTTATTTTAATCTATGAATGGTGATACTCTATGATGAGTCAAAATATTCCTATTGAATTGGATAATAACAAATTACATTAGTGAAATAATTATTACTTGATAGAACCATATCACTGATATAACAAAAATAACACCCATTTATGGTTGCTTATAAGTAATAATGTGAAAATCCTGCAGGTGGATTATATGTATATCTGTCACGTCAATTATTAATATATAGGATTTAATTGATCAATGAATTAATTTTTTTTATGTTAGATTTAATTTATTTGTGTCGGTAATGCTAACATGGAAGTTAAATATGTTGTAATAGTAAAAAATTGGGATTAAATAGTGGAGTGCATTTACGGATTTTTAGTGGTATAGTGTGTCATATATTATTATATGGTTAATTCATGCTTTTACGAATAAAATATTACAATTAAAATCCTCCGCTAATAAATATGTGGTCCCTACTATGCCTAATTAATTGATAGAGTTCAGAAAACAAAAGGACTATTAGTATATTTTCTGCTTAGAAATAAATCATTTTTTACTTTTATTAGTTCAAAAGATAAAAACATACTTATTTCCTTAAAAGAAGAGAGAAGAAAATAATGTGTTTCTTTGTTTCCTTAGAAGATGAAAGGAATAAACAATAGTGTTCAATTGTTACTATAGAATACTGATGGTGTTTATTGGTTGTTGATTACCATTGATGTTTAATGACTGTCTAAATACACTATATAATCTTTAGGGCTTGTTGATAACTACTTATCATGGTTGTTATTTTTCTTTTTAACTTTTATTATTTTTTGTTTGCTAATCTGAATAGAGGAAATAGCATGATTAAGAAATTTATATTATTGATGGTATTTTATGTGGTAAGGAAATTACTTTTACTTTTTTTTGCCTTCTTTTCATTCCAAAAAGGGAGAAGAAAAAGAGAATTATTTTATCATAGGATAAAAGAGATCTGGGATGAATTAGTACTACTCTAATATGTTTGAATTTATTTTCTGTAGTATGTTTACCTTCGATAAGTAAGAATATTTTTATTTTCTTCCCAAGTGCACTGAAGTATTAAATTACTTTTGTTTTATTTTTGATGAGAAACGTTCTTTTATACATATAGGTTAAGATCTGCACTTTGATTTTTATTTGTTTTTCCCTATATTCTTTGTTTTTATAAAACTATGAGAAGAGGTAAATGGACATATATTATCTCCTAACAATTATTGAATATTAGTTTAGTTTTCATTGAAATTCAATGCCTTTTAAGGAAAATTTTGAATATGATGGAAACTAGAAAAAAAAAAGCAAGAAAAGTGACTTGCATGGAATCATTGATGACAAAAAGAATATGATTCTATGGGGATAATCAAGTTTTATCTTGATTTCCTTTTATTGTTATTATTTTATATTCTTTATAAGTTATTATATTTATTTCATAAATTTTAGGATAGATGGTCAGTATGTGGTGATCTGAGAATATATATTTATTACTATTAATATGTATTCTGTTTATAGGAGGAGAAAAACATTAGTCGTCTTCTACTCTACGTGAAATGTGATTTTTTCTGATTTTTGGGGACTAAAATCCTATGATTTTTACTCCATTGGTTTGAAGAATATAAGCACTTCATGAACAAATCAGATTGTGCATTTATTTGAACGATATTAAAACTTCACCAATTTGTTAAATACTCCGTTTGAATAAATTTTTTTACCTGAAGAGTAGAAAATCGTCATCAGGATTATAAAGGCTAAATGATTTGAAAAAGATAAAATCTTCATGGTTAGCTAGAAACGGTATTGTATTTGAAGTTTTTGGAGATCAAAACCTTTTTGGTTTATTACTCCGTCTGAATGTGAAACTGATTCAAAGAATGTAAGACTTCACCAGTATTCAAGGTTCATTCGTTGAAGGATTGAAAGTATATAAAAACATCCTCATTAATCTAGAAACAAGTTGTATAATGATTGAATCTTTATTTTTACTATCCTAAATACTCACTGGTCTGTCTAATTGTGACTGAAAGTAAATTGAACACTAGTGACATCAAATTAGTGTTTTTTGTACTTGCTATGGGTGTTTCTATGGATTAAATCTCCAAAAGAAAGTTTCCTGTTTCTAATGTGTATTTTGATGGTGCACATTTGAATGTGTGGTGAAAAACATATGAAAAATAATTTCACATAGTTGAAAAATAATTTTGAGAACATATTTTAAATCTGGCGGGGGTGGGGGTGGGGTAGGTTCTTTACCTGTTATAAAGAAAAGGTTACACTTACTATCTAATTTAAATTTGAACGTACAAGATATGAAATTTAAAAGATTATATGAGTCTTTCTTTAATACTATATGATATGACTAGTATAAAACCACAAATTTATTTTACCCGTTCAAAGGAATTATACTCTTTGATGAAAAAAGGTTACTTTAAGATTAAGATTTATCATTAAAATATACGTCTATTAAAATGAATTTGTTTTTATAGAAATGAACACCGGTTAAAAGGTTTTTTTGGTAACTGCATATTTCATTCATAACCAAAACTATAACTTTACTAAACAAAGTAGTATTGGACAAACTATTCACTCATAATACCAACAAATCTACTAACAAATGTTATTGTTATGTAACAATATCATTCGGGGGATAATGCCCTTATTAGATCGATGAGACTATGGTCATGGTAATTCTATAGAGAATTGAATTTTATGGAAAGATCCTTCTAAAAAGAACATATGACAAGGTATTGACTCTAAAAATATGTGTGTATTTGAGAAAGTTATAAGATGTAAAACACAAAATATATCTGGAAAAAATTTACCTGACAAAAGGTCTTTTCAAACTTAGAATTTCTATTTGTTATTACTTGCTTGAATCAAACTATCTGTGACATAAATCCTTGGAACATGTAAATTACAAAACATTGAAAAAATTGATTAACTTAGAAGTTTTAGCCAACTTTTAATGAAATAAATCAAAATGTCTAGTATGTGTGGAATTGATGTATGTTAAGCATATGTATAATTACTTTGAGAGGAATTTTAATTACTATTTAATTCACATTGACATTTATATTATAAAGTCAACACCATCACTTGGTTGGAAAAAACATTTCATAAAGTTTATGGCAATTGCACTAGATATCGTTGTGTTTATTTGCTAAATGGTGGATGAAGCAATAGAAACATATAGGCAATATAAAACTGAAGTTGAAAATCAGTTGGGTAAAAAGATTACCATGATTAGAAATATGAATATGAAATTGTTTTGCAATAAAATTCTTCTTTTGCAGAAATATATTTGGAAAATTGAATCATCCATAAAATTATTGCACATACTCACCTCAATCTAATGAAATCGTTGACACGAAAAAATGGAAATTCCAAGGAAGTATTGAATGACCTACTTATATTTTAAAATTTACCACAAAACTTTTGGGGTGCTATCATCATAGAAAAACATAACAAAAAAAGGTTTGTCTGTTAAGAAAGAGAGAATATTTGTTTTGTTAGTAAAGGGAGTACCAAATAAAAAAAATTCGTAAGAAAGGGAGCACTAAAAAGTCATTTTTTTATGGCTTTCTTGTAGCTTGATAGAGATTTTCTTGACGTCCCTTGAAGTATATACAAGAATTAACTCTTGAAAGATAATGATCTAGCAATTTCCAATATAGTGTATTCCATATGAGAAATCAAATGAGGGAACTATTCCCAAATGAGTCAAATAAGACCTAAGACTATGGATTGTATATTCCTAGATATTCTACAAATAGTAAAGAATGTTGATTTATGATTCATAAGTCTGAACTATCGGATAGTCAAACAAAGGGTCTAAACAATCTTTGAAAGAACCAAAGATGGATGTAATTAGTAAAGAGATTCAGAGGTGTCTTAAATATAAATTAACAAATTACTTCCTTCAAGTTTGATTTTGTAACTTTTTTTCTTGAAATGAGTCTCATAAATTCGAAGAAGTTATGTCCTCTATGAACTCATTCTTTTTGGTAATAGGCTGGCAACAATAAGATTGGCTCAATCTTGAGCAATCATACTTGAGAGTTTGTTGATCTTCCTCCGGGAAATAAACCCTTGCGTTCAAAGTGGATCTATAAAAGGAAAAAAAGTTAAATAAAATAATCAAAAAATACAAAGAAAGACTTGTTGTCGTAGGCTTTAGACAATAATAAAGCCTTGAATATTTTGACACAAAATAGCCATAAATAAGGATTACATCAATTCAGATGTTAATTTTGCTAGTTGCGGTATATGGCATTCAAATTCTGCAAGATTGATGCCAAACGTTTTTTTTAAAATGGAGAATTTGAGGAAAAAATTTACATGGTACAACCCGAGGGCTTTGTGGTTCTTGGTAATAAAAAGAAAGTCTATCAACTTTTTAAGTCATTTTATGGACTAAATATAAGTGCCCGAATTATGACATCTAAAGTTTGACAATACTATAATGGCAAATGAACTCAAGATCAATGGATGTGATAAATGTTTTTACATTAAAGACACTCCAAGTCCCAAGGTAATTGTTTGGATTTCTTTTGATGACATGTTGATCACAAAAAGAGAAATTTCTGACATAAATACTACTAAGAATATGGAAGAAAGAAGCTTCGATATGAATGTCATTGAAGTTACTGATGTGTTTTAAAAGGTACTTTACAAGTTCAAGTATTTGGATTTTAATATTAACAAGACTCTAATAATTGTGACAATGAAAAAAGTTTTGGAGTATTTAAAATTAAAACTATTGCTTTGCATTAGAACTAATATTCAACAATATTGGAAGAATACAGATACGAGAATTGAATAAAGAGGTCAAATGAAGTAAAGTACACGAGTGAACATCTACTTACTATTGGTGGAGGAGTAGGATCTTGGTAATCATCCAAACATAAATGTGTCACTCACTCTACTATGAAATCTTATTTGATCACTCTAAATAACGTTTTGATGTTAGTTGAATGACTCCCGAAATGCTTGAAAGATTTTTTGCCCAAACCTTTAGCTCCAGCATGCAAACAATGTGATAGTTAATTTGAAATATGTAGGGCATGAAAACATGATATATAACAGAAAGTCTTGTGATATGACTTATATGTAATATCTTTAGAGAACTAATGTCTAGTTGAATTGTTCAAAGTTCTATATTAAGTTAGAGGATAATGAGTCGGATCCACTTAGAGAAGGCCTAACTCTAAAGGGAGTTGATAGATTGTCCAAGGAATGAGACTTTGGCCGAGGACAACTCATTGTTCCTATAAGTCTACCTAGAATACAGGAGATCCAAAGATCTAGGTTCAAGGAGATCAAACAAAATCAGTTATGATAGTCCGACACTGTAAAAGTATTTTTTATGGTCCATTATGATGATATCACACTGCTAAGTAACAAGGTAAGTCATTACGACTTTTTAATGGTTTCTAAGTTTGATAAAGGGTATGTAAAATGGTGTATCTACGAGATAACACATTTATAAATCACCTATGTATGTGTGAAGTGTAAGTTGCTTCATGGAGAATCCGGTAAGGCCAATTCTCTACTCACTTGTAAACCAAGACATGTTCATGGCTGAAATGAAAAGACAACCAGTACCAAAAATAATTTAAGGTTTGAGTGTGTGACTTATATTGTCTATGTATACACCCAAGATTGACATTGCAAAGATATCAGATCTATGTAATTATCGAGTATATCCGATATATGTTCACTTTGGAAAGTTCAAACGAAAACCCACTTATCTAGATGCAATCAATCCTTACTAATCCATATGCGATCATTCCCTATTCATGTGGGATATGCAAGGGTTTTAAAGGTGTGAACAGAAAATGAAGGGTTGTGACTCTCCGAAAGGGTTGTTACTTTGCCGAAGGGTTTTGATTTAAATTAAAGGTTGTACGTTTTCCAAAGATAGTGAACTTTACCCTTTGTTGTCTATTAATAGGGTGACTTTATCTCATTTTTCTACATTGAATTCATAATTTCTCTTGCATACATTTTTAACAAAACAAAATTGACCGATCGTGTACGTGTATGTGATATGTTGGTGTAATGTTTAGTTTGTTGAAATTATTAAAGTTTGAGATTCCACTACTTTTTAATCGTCAATCCATTTTATCTTGTGATGAATTAATCTACAAACTCGGGTTCTTGAGGAGATTAAATTTCTTAAGGACACACAATGAGTTCTAAGAACTCGAATAGTCCTTTTAATTTTCTATTAATCTTTTATTATTTCAGATTTGCTAATCTTAACTCAAGAATTAACAATGGTTGGAATAGTGTTTTAGAGGGCATTATTTATAGTATTTTTGAATCATTATACACGCTTGAGTAAGGACACATGAACCAAATTCTTGATAGGATTGAGGGTAACATTACAGCATATCGGAATGCATTCATGAATCGACTTTTCACTATTGATGAGATAAAAGAAGTTGTCTTTCCAATGCATTCAGATAAGGCGTCAGGTCATTATGGGATGAATTTGAGTTTTTATCAGCGTTTTTGGGGTGTAATCGGTAAATATGTGACAAATGTGATAGTTTTGTCAATAATAATGGAGTTATTACATAAACTAATATTCACAAAAAATATTTTGATTCAAAAAAAGAAGCAACGTGAGCTCGCTTCTGATCTAAGACAGACACAAAGGCAACTTTATTGTTGTTCCAAGAGTTACCTTCATTATAAAGAACATGAATTATACATGAAAATGAACCAATCAACTAGTCTTGAAGTTTACCATATCACCAAAAGAAACATATGCAATTTTAACAAGCCTTACTCTCTATGCTTTCCAAGGGAAAGTGATGGACCCTTTTATATTGTGATGAACATTCTATGATACAACATCTAATATAACTAAATTAATCTAATAACAATAAAATTTCTTACATAATATAAAAATATTAATCATTCTTTGCACTCCAAATCGGATATAAGTCATACCTCAATACATTTTGCTACCTTAGGCCTCCCGATTATGATGTCATAGTTAAACCCCTCAGGCAAAAAAAATATGGAAACTTTCGATAAATGGAGCATATGATATGTCAACCTATCATAACAGAGTTTTCATATCAGTAGAAACTTTCTATGAAGTTTTGAATTGTAGGAAAAAAGTATACCCACACTACTTTGTACGGCTTATCAAGTACGTTTTTGGCCAATGCAACCATCTCATATGGAACATCATCGGAGAGGAAAAGAAAATGAATGATAGTAATGACCTAACTGAATTGACCGATGAAGAAAGGCCCATCGTCAAATTTGTGGAGAGCTTTTTCTAGATAATCAAATTGTGCACCTTGTACAAGTGTGAATATTGTTTACTTACATAAGAAACATTTAACAAACAAAAAATAATGAGTTTTTTTTAAAAAAAGCTCAAATCTCACCAGCCAGCGTCCGTCCATCTTTTGGCGAACGATCTCTATACTACCGGGACAAATGTAGTGTCACTATAAGCTATCAATTCTTCAATAAATTCATTTTTCGTGGTCCTGCATTAGTTGGCCAATATTTTTTTTTTATCAATTTACATCTTAAGATTTTCCTACACAAAAGGGACCATAATGAAATTCCACACCTTACATCCTCCAAGAGTGATGATCCTTCAATGTTACAATCAACATATCTAACCAGATCAAAACACTATCCCGTCACTTTGTTGTTGTGCTCTAGGGAAGGTAACTGTGACGTGTAGAAAATATAAATGACCATTCGCGTAATAATGAGATGCATTCTCTCCAAAAGAATTAAACATTCACTTGCTTCATTAATATGAAAGATAAGACTGGAACATTCACTAGCTTAGTCAATAATCATTGAATAAAAAGAGGAAGATAAACCGCTTTCCCAAAGATTCATGGGCAATTTCTTCAGGAGTTTTCATACAAATTACAACGAGGCCAAATTCCTCTGTCAAAGTGTTAGTTTAAAATTTTCAAATACAAGTAAATTGGGCAAATGAAAATAAATGTTGGTATTGTGGAAAATTACCTTATTTGTGGGGTAAATTTTTTCCTTATACCAACCAGGCATGTTACAAAGATCAATTGGAACTAACCTGATATTGTCTTGCGAACCCTGCCATTCAAAATGTTAGAAAATTAATCTAGACAGGTAAGAAATGCACGGGCTGAATAATTTACACAATAAAAGAAATTACTCCCAAAAATGAAAATAACTAAAGACATAATAAAAATCAACAATTCTTATTAGTAGCACATTCTTTCTGAGGTGGTTAGAACTTTTGAACTATGGGTTAGTCCAAACCTAATATTTTTGACATAGAATGTGAATATCTAAATTAAAGATCATCAAAATTTTAACAAATATTAAAATCGAAGAAAAGAGTCAAGGCTTTTCGTAGATAAGAGTTTTATAAGATGAGTTGAAGTCTTATGCCTATTCACGAGAATTTCATCTCTCCGGTACTGCAGAAAGCAGCCCATTGTAAAGGGTTCCAACCCAATCCGAATTCTAAGAAGTTGTTGCTTTTCATCAGTCGTTGCGCACTAGTCTTTTCTCAACCTTGTAAGGGGCTGGATGTTGTTGCACGCACTGTACTATTTAATATTAAAAGAAAATTGAGGACTACTCCCTCATTATTATTTTACATGGAAGAATTTCACTTGACATGGTATTTGAAAATGAAAAATTATTTTGAAACTATATCAAAAGTATTTTTTGACATCCGATCTTACACATGCCATGAAATTTTTATAGCTTTAAAGATATGCAATTATGAGTAAAATTGTAAGTTCAAGGTTAAAGAGTCTCCAAATATAGAAAGTTTTCCTTGTTTTAAGAACAATCTACTAAAAGAAAATCTAGATAAGTAAGAATGGACGAGGTGGTATAAAGGCAAACCTTAACATTCCTGGTAATCCACACACGTTGAGAATAGGGAAATTGATATACAAACTTCAGATAACACAATCAACTCAAATCACAATCTTCAGTCGGAGAAACAAAACCACAATGATGACAAAGAACACATTATCCATAAGGAAGACAAACACCATATTTTCTTAAGGTAGACAAGAACGAAATAAGAGAAAATATTTAATCAAACCTTGTAGTTCCATCTAAGATTGATGGGGGTTGGGAAGTAAAATCCAGAGATGGTGATAGAAGGTCTTGTACACTTCTGTCCGAACAAAAGAATAACCCCATGAACATCCATATAAAATGAAAACTTTTTTAAAAAAATTGCATACAACATACATATACAACCATTACTTAATCCTAAATTCAAAATCAATGTTCGTGTTGAATCACATACACACACACACACAAACTCTAAACCCCACCTCCCGCTTTATCATCTTTCTTCTTTTTTTGATGGCCAATCGACTAGTTCCATGAGATACCTCCTACCACCACCTCCAACAACCATTACCGGGTAACACTTCATCTTCTTCTTTTCAAATAAAATATACTCAACTCAAATATCCTATGGATAATGAATTTGTAGCTAACTCAACTCCTCATAAGACCATTCATTAATATATCACGCAAAACTAAACCAGGACATCTAAAACATGGACAATTTCGTACGGCATCCAAATGGACCTTGAACATAACTCAATCTCTTAAATGGTACTTCTGTAAATGATTACTGTTAATTACTAACTATTTTGAACAAATTAAATACAGTTGATGAACAATTAACAAAATCATAAGCAAGTGAAGAATTAAAGGGAAGCCATTGATGCTGATTTTTTCTTGAAAGGAAGAGGACTTAGAAGATTCTGGATATGTGAAGTGATGAAAACAAGAATTTTGGGAGCTTTCATAGGAAGGAGTACCGGTTGTGTGAGCAGAATAGTGACAAAGTGAAGGGATCATTTGCTATTAAGTAATAGTCAATGTCTAATACATTTTCCACAGAATTA
Source organism: Solanum pennellii (assembly GCF_001406875.1). NCBI lineage: Eukaryota > Viridiplantae > Streptophyta > Magnoliopsida > Solanales > Solanaceae > Solanum > Solanum pennellii. Next base: position 49,212,329 of record NC_028641.1, on the reverse strand, counting down.
AATTTAATATATTCAAAGGCATTATAGTAATTGAACCTATTATTTATTATCTCTAAAGGTTTGTGTCAAATCAATAGTAGACAACTATTGTTACCTAGATGGAGTTTCATAATTTTAATTTTTATCTCAATATGATTTAAGAAAAATTCATCCTAAAATTTGTATCAAAATTAATTATTTGTTATAATTATTAACAATTAATAAAATCAATCAATTTTCCATTAGTTTGAAATCTGACCAATTTTTGTATAATTTTTTTAGGGTTTTTATTGGTAAATATACTGATATAATTAAATTAAATTATTATATTTAGCATTCGTTGTTATTTTAAAAAAATATTTAAAATACTCGTGAATATTATTTATAGGACAAAAAAATAAATCTATTTTCACTAAATACACAAGAATTATGGCTATCATTTCATAAAATTATGAGAAAATGAAGGAAATTTCTAATGTATGTGTAAGGTCCATATTAGAAAAATGGAAATAAAATTCATCGACTACGTGCAATTTAAGAATTCCATACAATTAGTACCACATGCATTTTATGAATTCCATACAATAAGTTGTCTATTTATTTGCATCCAAAAGAGAATATTTTTTTGATAATTTATAAGAATATGAAACGTTAAATGATGCATATTGTAACACCTCAGGAACCTAGTAGATTTTAACAACACAAAATTGGGTGAACAACAGAGGGGTTCACAGACCGTGAAAGGAACCACGGTCCATCGACCTACTTGTGGTTCACATCCGGCAGTGTGGTAAACCATTTTGCCCGCCATGGGTGGTGGTCCCTATCACAATCTGTGGATTGGCCGATCAAGTCAAGCTAGCTGACCCCCTAAACCAAGTGATGAACCACGGTAGCATTCAAGTTCTATGGTCCTTCACACGGTCCGTGAAGTGGACCTTAGAGAGGAGTACTCACAACCAGTAAGAACGTCCCAGCAACCACGATCCATTCGATAGATCATGGTTTCATCAACGGTCCGTTAGTGGCTCCATGGGAGGGCCTCACCAGCTTTTAAATCATGGTAGTTTTGGTCTTTCCTTGTATGCATAGAGCATGTAAACTAAATCGTTCAACACCTAAACTACATCGTTTTACTATGTCTAAGCCTTATAATCTATTCAGGACCTGCTCAAAACTTTCATTCACTAAAAATCGTTTAAGTTAGATCTAAAAGGGGAGAAAGAGGTGACCATTTCTTTCAAGAGCAAGCAGAAGTGTTCTTCAAGCATAAGACCCGAAATGTGAAATATTTCTCCCTAGTTTTTTACACTTGGTATGTAGGATTTCACTAGTGATCTTCTTTCATCAACTAGGTCCCTAGAATTAATCCAGTTTATGAAAGATTTGTCGTGATTTAGCTGTTATAATATTCTTGATAGAAATATTATATTTTCTTCTGAAAGTTGTTTATTTTCTTGTATAAAACTCAGAACCCTAGTTTGTGTATATTCCCTTAGTGATGAATTACATTTGCTAGGTAAGTTAGGTAGATAATCATGCTCTAGATTTCTAGTGTCAGATTATCAGTATATTAATGTTGCATTCTCAGATTGCATGTAAATTTTTTGAGCGATTCGGTATTTAAATTACATTTCATCCATATATTTTCTATTGGGAGAAGACTGAGCATCAAGTTTCACTAGGGTTAAGCATACCCTCATTAGCCAAGAACTACATGCGCTCATAGGAGTATAAGTTTCCTCTGTTGGGTATCATATTTAGTGATCACCAGTCATGCCTTTATACCCCTACAAATGTATGTTGGGTCATCTCGATTGGGTGTATATATCGCACAACATGTTTAGCTCATGTGGTTTATGATGTTAATTATAGCTCCCACAGTAAAATCTTTAGGCATTTGACAAGGTTTTAGTATATACTTCAGCATTTCATTTCAGTATATACTTAGTCATTTCATTAAATTTAGCTTTTCAATTATGTTTAAATATTTTCATTCTTGGTCAGTTTACTCGGTGCTCAGTCATGCTTTGTTCAACTTACATATATTTCTTCAACTTAATTTCTATATCCTGCATGCTCAGTACATTCCAAATACTAAAGCATTCTTTGCGCTACATTTTTTTATGGTGTAGGTTCAGTCACTAAGCATTCAGATCACACTTAGATCAATTCTCGGTCTGCATTCAACAACTTTAGTAGTGTCTTCTCATATTCCAAGCACGATTAACATGTTTTTATTTAGTCATCGATTTCAGTTTTCATTTTTTTGTTAGAGTTAGTAGGGGGCATGACACAACAACTCAACTCAGTTAAAGATTTTCAAACATAGTAGTAGATTCGGTTTACGTTGTTAAGTGGTCTTTCTGTCATCACTAGTCTTTCATTATGTTTTATATATATACTAGGTAAATTGCCGCACTTCACGCGGTGGTGAACTACGTCAAAAATCTTATTTTGAATATGTGATGATACTTTTGTTTTTGAGAAGGTACAACCCTACGAAATTGTCAAGAATATTTTATCCAAAGACGAAATTAATTTTTTTTAATGTTAAAATAAAAACATTTTATTCTAAGTGTTTACGAATATTGTTATTAATTCTTCATTTTACTATAGTTGTCCATCACCAAAGTCTTTATAAAGGATATTTAATTGTTTCACTGTCTATATTTGTATTTTAAAAAAGTTGAACAAACAACACATTCATCAATTGCGAGAGTTTTTCTCCTACACAAGGTCGCTACATACAAAATCTAGATATTATACATTTTATGTAATTTGTTGTATACTTGATAATTTAATTAAAATATACAAACTCATCTCATGGATTTCAATGAAATAACATATGTTGCTCAAATAATTTGGATTAAATGGTGTCCTAGCAAGTCCCTTTTTCAAAAATATGTGCAGTCGATGACACTACTTTTGATAGTGAAAAGAATTTTTTTAATTTAAATTCTAATAAATATGAATAAAAATTTATTCTTTTTGGGACCTTTAATATAAGTTTATAAAGAGGTAATTATTTCTTTAATACTGATTAATTTAGATTCATCGTACTATGAGGGGTCTCATACCCAATATTTGAACCCAAAACGTTTGGTTAAGGTTGAGTACAATAGTTATCATCACACTACGTTCCTTTATTTTTTTGAAGTTCACTAATCTATGAATGCCTCGATATGATAGAAAGTTGAATAAACAAAACTCCAATGTAGTGTCAAAGTCCTTTCTTGGACATCCCATGGATCTTTTAGCCAGTAAAACTCTATAAAGATTTTAATGTCATTTATTTTACAAGTTTAAGTCTAATATGCATGACACCAATAGTCTATGATTATATCAAACTCTTGATTAACATATCTTTGCTTCAACTTAATGATCAAAAGCATAAACATAAACAACAAAGTTTAAAACATGTAAACAAAAAGAAAAATTATTAAAATAAGTATAAATTAATGTTTGTAAAAAAACATGCCCGGATCTGTAACAATAAAATGATGCAGAACGGAAAAATTGAGCCAATAGAATGTACATTGTTCCCTTACGGAAATTATTTCATTCTAGTATCCGACGTTTAAACGTATAGATCCTTTCAGGATAGAGCGATTCTATTCACGAATGTTTAGATACAAAAAAATGGTGTCAGTTAGCACTCGACATGAGCAAAGTACTCTAATATATAATTTTGCAGAAGAAGCAGAAGAAGTTAAGAATTTTCGTTGTTTTAAAATGAGAGGAAATCCCTTTATTTATAGACAAGATAGGATAGTGTGAATAAATTATTATCATTGTGCCTTATTAGAAAGGTCACAACTCTTTGGACAATTCAAGATTTTTCATAAAAATTGAAACTCTTCATAAAGGTTGCAAATATTCTTTAAAGTTGCAACTCTTCGTAAAAGTCGCAACTATTCGTAAAAGTCGCAACTCTTCATAAAAAGTCACAACTTTTTGTAAAAGTCGCAATTTTTCATAAAAGTTACAACTTTTCATATAAGGGAAGGTAATTTTTGAAATAAATAAGTTAAAAGTAAATCCTGGTTTGTGGTTGCCCCACCTAGGCGGGCCTAAGGTTCTCTTATATATAAATATATGATACTAGTTGGGTTTCTCCTCACTTTCAGTTATCCATTGGTTTAGATTTTGCATAGTAAATGTCTTCCTCAGTTTACTTAGTATTGTGATATATTTCATATATATGGTTAACTTAGGGTCACCCTGATCTTAGGTCACGTGTTACATCAAGGGGGTATTCTCGGTTGGCAATACACATTTACTTATTCTTTTAATATATCCCCCCATCTCTGCCCCTCAAAATGTATTAATTTTTTAATCTTCTAAACACACTTTATGATTTAACGATTGAACTACACCTCATTCAATTTTAGGGGAGAACGATCATAGGTTAGTATAAAACCCAACAAAGAGTTGGGTTCAAATCCACATGGAGCGGTACGTGTTCAAATTCGGACATGATGTACAAACGTGATATAAATATTTATGGGAATATACATTTTCGAAAAAGACATGTAAACAAGTCTAAGCGGTGACAAAGAATGTGAAATCGGGTGTTTTGATTTGCAATTATTAGCTACAACACAATAACAACAAGAGAATAGAAATGTAGAGAGGGATTCTCTGGATGTGATCGATTATAGGAAAATTTTACTATATGGGTAATTGAAATTACTAATGAATAACTTAATATCAGAAGGTAGTCTAGACCATAACTGAGATAGTTTTTCTCTCGAACAACTATGATGTTTCGAGTAATTTCTATCAAACATCAACAAGCATAGCAAAAAAGAAGAACTCGCACCTTAATTCACATACTCTTTCGATCTAGATATGTACGATTGGGCTTAGGATTACTCTCTCGAGATAAACACATATCAACCCAATACACAAAATCATCAGTTGAAAGGTTTGGTTCTAAACCCTTTTTCTCGAGCAATCTAAGAATACATAATTAAAATTGCATTAGCAACTATAATTCATAGATTAAATCACAACTATCAATTAAAACCACTTCAATTAAGAATTTGAATTAGTAATTATCCAAACCCATAAGCTAATTAAACCCATTATTACATTATCACACCCCTAGAATTGGGGTTTCAGTAAAACAACATAAATGGTAAAAAAAGTTTACAAACTAGATTAGCCATCACCTGGGGTAATAGTCTCCAATCCTTTACAATGTTCCAAAATTGTTAAGTTCAATCCAAATTGAAATCCTCATAAATTCTAGATATGATTTAGCTTCCACATTAGTTTATTATCTGTAGTATTCTCATGATCATGCCAGAAAGGTTATCATGAGATCACTTGTGGTTATAAGTTCCGTGTCTACGTCCGGGGATAGCTACGGGCGTGACAATTTAAAACGTAAAAAACATGGATAAACAATATTTTTTACTTTGAAAATGGATATTAGCAAAGCTTATGATAAAGTGGAATTGAACTTTTTGCGAAAGATGATGATAAAGATGGGATTTTCATCAGATTAGATTACAAAGATTATACAAATTGTTTGCCTCTTATGTTGGTAACAATTTTTGTGATATCATACATCACGAGGCCATCGACAGGGGATCCTCTGTAGGCATATCTTTTCATCGTTGTAGCAGTGGATCTTTCAGCTTTGGTAGGTTCTCATGCTCTCCAAGGAACTTTACATTAAGTGAGAGTCACTCCCAAAGCTCCACCAGTTACTTCTTTTTAGCAGATGAGGCCGTATATTTTTTAAAGATATGAAGTCGGAGTCTTATATTACTAAACAATGTTTACTCCTATATAAAAATCTTTTTATGAATTATTTTTTAAATATAAAAAAGACTATAAAATAAAATAAACAAACTAAAATGAAAGAACCACCAAAAATTTCAAAAACACCCTCAAAGTGGTTAAACTAGCATGTTGACCTACTACCTGTTTGAGTACTTGAAGCTCCCTTTTATAGTTTAGTAAAATATATTAGAAAAAATATATACAATTTATGAGACCATAAAAACATATTAAATAATAAAAAAAATTAAAAAACCATTTTTATAGAAATTAAATTCACCACATGACTGTTATATGTATGATAAAATAAATGTACAAGTCTCTCTAGGTTCTAGAAGGAATATACAATTCCAAACACTAACAATAAAAAAAACATAGAGAAAATTTATTGCTGATGCATATTATTATAGAACTCCATAACATATTTGATACAAAATTACTAGCCCCTATAACTTTCACCTAAGATTGACACTGCATTTTTGAAGTTCCAAGCTTTTTGTAAAAAAAAATATAACGCATATATAGTGAAAAGTAAGTAGCTATATAAACGGTTCTCAAACCAAAAGAATGTATTTATTGTTTGCGAAGTGGGTAATGGCAGAAAGCGGTTCTTGTAGTACTCAACCATTTTGTCCTGTTCCAATACTTTTGTTTGGTAGTATCCGTCAAGATTGTTCATTTCCTACGAGATGATTAATTCAGCACAATGAAAATAGAACAATGATGCAGGAAGCATCCCACTTTCACGCTGCATAATTAGGATAATATAGCAGAACAAAGGGGTGTAATGTATGTAGTCTACCCTAACACAAATATCAGTGGTTGATTCCACGGTTTGAACTTGATATATTTAACATGTTATGTTGATGGGACATTAAAATAATGTCAATGGGTGCATCAAAAGTGAAGAGTCTGCGCAACTCAAGACTTACTAGTAACACAAAGACAGCTTTATTGTTGTTACAAGGCTTACCTTTATTATAAATCACATCAATTGTACATGAAAAACGAACAAAGCAACTAGTCTTGAATTTTACGCTGTCACCAAAAGAAACAAATGCAATTTTAACAAGCTTTAGTCTCTATGCTTTCCAAGGGAAAGTCATGGACCCTTTTCTATTGTGATGAACATTCTATGATACAACATCTAATACAACTAAATTACTCTTAAGAATAATAAAATTTCTTATATAATATAAAAATATTAATCATACTTTACACTCCAAATCGAATATAAGTCATACCTTAACCCCTTTGGTTAGCTTAGGCCTCCCGGTTAGTGATGTCATAGTTAAACCCCTATGGCATAAATATATGGAACGTTTGGATAAATGGAGCATATGTTATGTCAACCTAGCACAACATAGTTTTCATATCAGCAAAACCTATCTATGATGTTTGAAATTCTATGCAAAAAGTATACCAACACTACTTTGTACTAATTGTTCACTATATTTTTGGCCAATTCTACTATCTCACATGGAACATCATCGGAGAGGAAATGAAAAAAGAAAGATAGCAGTGACCTTACTGAATTGACCAAGGAAGAAAGACCCATCGTCAAATTTTTGGAGAGCTTTTTCTAGGTAATCAAATTGTGCACCTGGTACAAGTGTGAATACTATCAACTCACATAAGAAACATTTAACAAACAAAACATAATGAGTTTCAACAAAAAAAAAGCTCAAATCTCACCATCCAGTGTCCTTGTATCTTTTGCGAACGATTTGTATACTACCAGGATAAATGTAGTGTCACTATAAGCTATCAATTCTTCAGTAAATTTTCGCTTTTCGTGATCCTGCATTAGTTTGCCAATATTTTTTCTTATAAATTTACGTCATAAGAATTTCCTACACTAAAAGGACCATAATGAAATTTCAAAGCTTACATCACTATTGAGTAATGGTCCTTCAAAGTTACAATCAACATATCTAACCAGATCCAAACACTCTCGTGTCACTTTGTTGTTGTTCTCTAGGGAAGGCACCTGTGAAGAGTAGAATATATAAATAACCATTCGCGTAAATGAGATCCATGCTCTCCCAAAGAATTAAACATTCAGTTGCTTCAATCATATGAAAAATAAGGCTAGAACATTTATGCACTAGCTTAGTCAATAATCATTGAATACAAAGAGGAAGAGAAATCCCTTTACCAAAGATTCAAGGAAATTTTCTTCAGGAGTTCTCATACAATTCACAACGAGGCAAAATTCCTCTGTCAAAGTCCTAGCACAAGATTTTAAAATACAACTGAATTTGGAAAGCGAAAATGAATGTTGGTATTGTGGAAATTACTTTATTTGTGGGGTAAACTTTTTCCTTGTACCAATCAGGCCTGTTCTGAAGATCAATTGGAACAAACTTGATCTTTTCTTTCAAACCCTGCAGTTCAAAACGTTAGAAAATTTATCTAGACAGGTATGAGAACACACGGGCTGAATAATTTAAACAATAATAGAATTACTTCCAAAAATGAAAATAACTAAAGGCATATATAAAATCAACAATTCTAATTAGTAGAACTTCCTTTTTGAGGTGGATAGAACTTTTGAACTATGGGTTAGTCCAAACCTATCATTTTGTACATAGAATGTTAATATGTAAATTAAAGATCATAGAAAATTTGATGGATATTAAAATCAAAGAGAAGATCCAAGGCTTTTCGTAGATAAGAGTTTATACGATGAGTTGAAGTCTTATGTCTATTCGCGAGAATTTCTTCTCTCCGGTCGAGCAGCAAGAAACCCCTTGTAAAGGGTTCCCAACCCTATTTGAATTCTAAGAAGTTGTTGCTTTCCCTCAGTCATTGTGCACTAGCATTTTCTCAAACTTGTCAAGGGGATGCTTATTGTTGTACACAATGTTCTAGTAAATACGAATAGAAAATTGAGAACTACTCACTTTTTTATTTTACGTGGCAGCATTTCGCTGGACAAGAAATTTGAAAAAGAATAATGATTCTGAACCTATATCAAAAGTATCTTTATACATTCCATCTTACACATGTCATGAAATTTTTATAGCTATAAAGATATGCAATTATGAGTAAAATGGTAAGTTCAAGGTTAAAGAGTCTCCAAATATAAAAAGTTGTTCTTGTTTTAAGAACAATCTACTAAGAGAAAAGTTAGATAAAATATGAATGGGTGAAGTGGTATAAAGGAAAACCTTAACATTTCGGGTTATGCACACACATTGAGAATAGGGACATTGATAATTGATATACAACCTTCAGAAAACACAATCAACTCAGGTCACAATCTTTAGTTGGAGAAATAAAACCATAATGATGACACAGAACACATTATCCATAAGGAAGACAAACACCCTATTTTCTTAAGGATGGCAAGAAGAAATAACAGAAAATAATTAATCAAACCTTGTAGTTCCATGGAAGAGTAATGGTGGTTGGGAAGTAGAATCCAGAGATGGTGGTAGAAGGTCTTTTAAACTTCTGTACCCCATGAACATCCATATAAAAATCTTACTTAAAAATTTTTTTTACGTACAACATACATATACAACCATTACTTAATCTGAAATTTAAAATCAATGGTCCTCTTGCATCACAAACACACACAAACCCCGAACCCCACCTCCAGCTTTATCATATTTTTTATTTCTTATAATGGCCAATCGACTAGTTCCATGAGATACCTCCTACCACCACCAACAATAACCATTACCAGGTAACACTTCATCTTATTCATTTCATATACAATGTACTCAACTCAAATATACTATGGAATAATGAAATGAACTTTGTATCTAAGTCAACTCTTCATAATATCATTCCTTAATAAATCACTCAAAACTTAACCAGGACATCTAAAACATGGACTATTTCATATGGCATCCAAATGGACCTTGAACATAACTCAATTTCTTTATCGGTACTTCTGTAAATGATTACTATGAATTACTAACTATTTTGAACAAATTAAATACATTTGACTAACAATTAACAAAAACATAAGCAAATTAATGCATAAGGGGAAGCCATGGATGCTGATTTTTTCTGGAAAGGAAGAGGACGTAGAAGATTCTGGATATGTGAAGCGATGAAAATACGAATTTCTTGAGCTTTTAAAGGAAGGAGTACAGGTTGTGTGAGCAACAGATTGACAAAGTGAAGGGCTCATTTGTTATTAAATACTATTCAATATCTAATACATTTTCCAAAGCATTAAATGCAATATATTCAAAAGGCATTATAGTAATTAAACCTATTATTTATTATTTCTAAAGGTGTATGTCAAATCAATACTAGACAACTATTGTTTGCAAGATGGATTTTATATTTTTAATTTTTATCTCAATATGATTTAAGAAAAATTCATCCTAATATTTGTATAAAAATTAAATATTTGTTATAATGCTTACCAAAAAATAAACTCAATCAATTTTTCCGTTAGTTTGAACGCTGACCAATTTTTGCATACTTTTTGTAGGGTTTTTATTGGTAAATATACAGATTTATAAAAATAAACTCTTATAGTTAAATTGAATTATTATATTTAGCAATTCGTTGTTATTTTTTTAAAAGACTAAAAATGCTCGTGATTAGTATTTATAGAAAAAAAAGTAAATCTATTTTCACTCAATACACAGGAATTATGGCTATCAAATCACAAAATTATGAGAAAATGAAGGAAATTTTTAATGTATGTGTAAGGTTCATAGTAGAAAAATGGAAATAAAATTCATCGACTACGTGCAATTTATGAATTCCATATAGTTAGTACCACATGAATTTTAAGAATTCCATACAATTAGTTGTCTATTTATTTTCCTTCAAAAGACAAATATTTTTTATAATTAATAGGAATATGAAAAGTTAAATGATGCATATTGTAACACCTCATGAACCTAGTTGAATGAACAACACAAAATTGTGTGAACCACAGAGGGGTTCACAGACCGTGAAAGGTACCACGGTCCATCGACCTGCTCTTGATTCACAACTGAAAGCGTGGTATACCATTTTTTCACCATGGGTCGTGGTCCCACACACAAGCTGTGGATTGGCCCATCAATTCAAGCCAGCTGACCCCCTAAACCAAGTGAAGAACCACAGTAGCATTCATGGTCTGTGGTCCTTCACAAGTTTGTGAGGTGGACCCTAGAGAGAAGTACTCACAACAAGTAAGACCCCTAGTTTGTGTAGATCCCCTTAGTAATGAATTACATTTCCTAGGTCAGTTAGGTAGATAATCATGCTCTAAATTTCGAATGTTAGATTATTAGTATATTAATGTTACATTCTCAGATTGCATGCCAACATTTTGAGCTATTCAGTATTTTAGGTACATTTCATCCACATACATATTCGATTGGGAGAAGACTGAGCATCGAGTTTGACAAGGGATAAGCTACCCTAATTATCAAAAAACTACATGCCTCGTAGGAGTATAAGTTTCCTCTGTTGGGCATCAAATTTAGTGATCACACCAGTCATGCCTTTATACCCCTACAAATGTATATTGAGTCATCTCGATGGGGTGTATACATCGGATTACATGTTTAGCTCATGTGGTTTATGTTGGTTAATAGTAGAACCCAGAGTAAAACTCTTTCTGCATTTGAATAGGTTTTCAGTATATACTTCAGCATTTCAATTTAGTATATACTTGGTCAGTGCACTAAATTTAGCTTTTAAGTTATGATTCAGTATTTACGTTCTTGCTCAATTTACTTGGTGCTAAGTAATGCTTTATTCTACTTATCTATAATTTGTTAAACTAAATATATGTATCCTTCATGATCAATACATTCCAAATAATAAATCATTCTTTGCGCTTCACTGTTTTATGGTGTAGGTTCAATTACTAAACATCCAATTATGCTTATATCGATTTTCAATGTTCATTCAACAACTTCAATGGTGCTTCTCATATTACCAGGACGATAGACAAGCTTTTATTTAGTGGTCTCTTTCTGTTTTCATTTTTTGTTAGAGTTAGCAGGGGGCATGACACATAAACTTAATGTAGTTAATGATTTTCAAACATAGTAGTAGTGTCAAGTTGCGATGTTATGTGGTCTTTACGTCAACACTAGAATTCCATTATATTTTATATATTAACTAGGTAATATGCTCGTACTTCGCATAGTGGTGAACTACGTCAATAATTGTCACGACCAAAACCGAGCCGCGACTGGCACCCACACTTACCCTCCTATGTGAGCGAACCAACCAATCTAAACCCTAACATTTCAATATAATATCAACAGAAAGTAATGCGGAAGACTTAAACTCATTAATAAAAACCAATTCAATAACTTCTAAAATTCAACATCTATTATTCCCCAAAATCTGGAAGTCATCACCACAAGAACATCTATGATCAAATTACTAAACTAAGAGTATTCTAAGAAGCTAAAATAAACAAAAGCTAGTCCATGCCGGAACTTCAAGGCATCAAGACATGAGGAAGAAGATCCAGTCCAAGCTAGAAGCATTAGCTCACCCT
>NC_028641.1:49195142-49196026 GCF_001406875.1 Solanum pennellii | reverse complement strand
CCCTTGACAAATCGACGGTAGTAACTGGCTAAACCAACAAAGCTTCTTATTTCTGACACATTAGTAGGTCTTACCCAATTCTTCACTACTTCGATCTTAGAAGGATCCACCATCACACCATCCTTAGAAACCACGTGTCCCAAAAAGGACACTGAATCTAGCCAAAACTCACAATTATAGAATTTGGCATAAAGCTTTTTCTCCCTCAACATTTCCAACACAATTCTCAAATGCTCCTCATGTTCCTTCTTACTCTTGGAGTATATCAGTATATCATCAATAAATACGATCACAAAGAGATCCAGATATGGCTTAAAAATCCCGTTCATCAAGCTCATGAAAGCAGCAGGGGCATTCGTTAGTCCAAAGGACATTACCAAGAATTCATAATGCCCATACCTGGTTCGAAAAGCAGTCTTTGGCACATCTGCTGCCCGTATTTTCAATTGATGATAACCAGACCTCAAGTCAATCTTAGAGAAGACACAAGCACCTTGTAACTGATCGAACAAATCATCAATGCGAGGAAGAGGATACCTGTTCTTAACAGTTACTTTATTTAGTTGCCGGTAATCTATGCACATCCGAAGACTCCCATCTTTCTTCTTCACAAACAAAACAGGAGCACCCCAAGGGGATGCACTCGGTCTAATAAAGCCTTTCCCTAACAATTCTTGAAGTTGGGCTTTTAACTCCCTTAACTCTGCTGGAGCCATTCTATAAGGGGGTATGGAAATGGGACGAGTACCCGGCTCCAAATCAATGCACAAGTCAATATCCCTGTCCGGTGGCATACCAGGGAGGTCTGCAGGGAACACATTCAGAAACTCACGAACTACCGAAACCGACTCAATCGAAGGTACTTGGGTAGTATCATCCCTGAG
>NC_028641.1:49191893-49192101 GCF_001406875.1 Solanum pennellii | reverse complement strand
CACTGGAGGTGTCTGGCCTTGATCAGATAACCCACTAAGATAAGCCAGAACCTGATTGATCATCTCTGGGGTAGGTTGGGGTGGCAATCCCTCATTCTGTACTTGTTCATTCTCCCCTTCCTCACCCTCTATTACTACTTCCTCAGTCGATGGAGGAGTCACCGCCCTAGTACCAGATGGGGAAAGTGCTTGTCCTCTTCCCCTAGAA
>NC_028641.1:49181836-49190294 GCF_001406875.1 Solanum pennellii | reverse complement strand
CACGACGGTCCGTCCTGCCATGTCGTCACGAAGTTCAGAGAGTCGATTTCAGTACCCAAATTTCAGAATTCTAAGTGTTTTGGAACGAGACGCCCTCGACGGCCCGTCGTGGGTTCCGTCGACTCAGACAGTTTTTTTCCAGAAATAAAATCTACTGCTTAAAACGACTAAACAGGTCGTTACAATAATCTACTTCTGAACATATGATGATACAATTTGTCTGAGAGGGTACAATCCTACGAAATTATAAAGAATATTTTATCGAAAGACAAATGGAAATTTTTTTGATCTTAAAATGAAAAAGATTTGATTCTAAGTGTTTACAAATATTGTTATTAATTCTTCGTTTTACTGTAGTTGTTCGTCACCATAGTCTTTACAAAAGATATGTAATTGTTTCACTGTCTACAATTGTATTTTCAAAAAGTTGTATAAACAATATATTAATCAAATGCAAGACTTTTTCTCCTACTCAAGGTCGCTGCATACATAATCTTAATAAAATACATTTTATGCAATTAGTTGTGTACTTGATAAGTTAAATAAAATATTAAAACACATCTCTTGGAGTTCAACGAAATAACATATGTTGCTCAAATGATTTTGAATAAATGATGTCATAGCAAGTCCCTCTTTCAAAAACATGCGCAGTTGACGGCATTACTTTGTTAACTAAAAGACATATTTTATTATTTATGTTCCAATCATTATGAATTAAACTTTATTCTTTTTGGGACTTTTATATAAAGTTTATAAAGAGGTAAATATTTCATTAGTATTTGATTAATATAGATTCATCGTACTTTGAGGGGTAATTCATAGACTCGTAACAAATATTTGAACCCCAAACATTTGATTAAGGTTGAGTACAATAGTTACCATCAAACTACATGCCTTTATTTTTTTGAATTTCACTAAACTATGAATGCCTCGATAAGATAGAAACTTGAATAATTAAAATTCTGGACGTAGTGTCAAAGTCCTTTCTTGGACATCCCATGGATGTTTTAGCCAATAAAACTCTATAAAGCTTAAAGTCATTTATTTTACAAGTTTAACAATTCTAATCTGCATGACACCAATAGTCTATGATTACATCAAACTCTTGATTAACATATCTTTACTTCAACATACTGATCAAAAGAATAAACATACACAACAAATTTAAAACATGTAAACAAAAAATAAAAATTAATAAAATAAGCATAAATTAATTTTTGTAAAAAACATACCAGGATCTGTAATAATAAAATGATACAGAAAGGAAAAATTGAGCCAACTTAATGCACATTGTTCCCTTGAGGAAATTATTTCATTCTATTACCCGACCTTTAAAAGAATCTATCCACTAAGGATAGAGAGATTCCATTCACGAATGTATTGATTCAAAAATAATAGTGTCAGTATGAACTTTTTGCAGAAGAAGAAGAAGAAGTTATGAATTTTCGTTGTTTTAAAATGATAGGAAATACCTTTATTTATAGACAACAAAGGGTAGTGTTGTAAATCTACGAAACTCTAAGGCATGTTTTAGAGCCTAACATGAGTTTCTTGAGATTTAGACATGCATATAAGTCATTTAGGAAATTTAGAAGTCAAAATATCAAATAACGTCCATGACTATTTCAATGAGGTGCTATTGTGCCTTAGCCTATTGGACTAGCTTTAGGAGTTGAAAAATGACGAAAATAGGAGGAAGGGTGTCTAACACGTATTAGAGTTAGTTCATAATCGAAACGTCCAGGCACAAATCCTCAAGGACTAACCAAAGGGACCTTGAGAAGGACCATTGCATTTATGGGTCAAGGGCTGCCCAAGGAAGTTTTCACAAACGGATGTAACCTACAATCTGTTGTTCAATTGATGGGGCATGGACTGCTTTTGTTGATTGACACTTAGAAAAATCCATGGGAAGCCTTAATTGCACAGTCTTTGAACTCAACGACGGACCAACAGGACGGTTAATCCTTGGCCCGTCGATTGACCCACGAGGCATCGACGTGGTCTCATTTGTGAAACCACTATTTTCACTGCACGTTTTGATTTAATTAATTTAATTAGTTTTCTTAGTTAGGAGGTTAATTTTTGACTCTAGACAACTTAAGGTGCATGAGAGAAATTATCCAACTCATGACCTTGAAATAGAGGCCGTGTTATTTAATTTAAAGATTTGGAGACATTACTTGTATGGGGTCCATGTGGATGTGTGTACGAACCATAAAAGTATTCAATACGTATTCACTCAAAATGAGTTGAATCTTAGGCAAAGGAGATGGTTAGAATTGTTGAAAGACTATGACATCAGTGTCCTCTATCACCCTGGTAAGGCTAAAAAGGTAGCGGATGCTTTGAGTCGTTTGTCCACGGGAAGTGTGTCCCATGTTCAGGAAGACAAGAGAAACTTTGTGAAGGATGTTTATAGGTTGGCTCATTTAGGGGGTCGAATTGAAGATTCTCCTATAGGTGGTGTGGTAGTACATCATAACTCTGAGTCGTCTTTGGTGGTCGAGGTGAAGTCCAAACAACACCTTGATCATACATTGATTGAATTGAAGGAATCAGTTCTTTGTAAACTTAATTAGTCGTTCCCTTCGGGGGGATGGTGTCTTGAGGTACTAAGGAAGATATTGTGTTCCCAATATTGATGGTTGGAGGAGCCAGATTCTTGAGGAAGCTCATGGGTCCCGTTACTCTATTCACCCAGGTTCAACAAAGATGTACCATGACCTTAGGGAAGTGTTTTGGTGGGAAGGTTTGAAGAAGGAAATAGAGGAATTTGTTGCTAAGTGTCCAAATTGTAAACAAAGTGAAATTCGAACATAAAAAACCGGGTGGTTTATTTCAAGAAATACAAGTTCCTACTTGGATGTGGGAGGACATCAATATGTATTTTGTGGTAGGTTTTCCTAGATTAAAAAGCAATTTGACTCTATATGGGTTTTTTGTGGATAGGTTAACCAAATCCGCTCATTTTATTCTTGTCAAGTCTACTTATTCGGCGGAAGATTATGCAAAGATCTTCATAGATAAGATTGTGTGTCACAAAGTTATTCCGTTATCCATCATAATTAGATAGGGGTGTACCATTCACATCTATGTTTTGGATTCATTCCAAGAAGGGTTGGGTACCAAGGTGAAGTTAAGAACCGCTTTCCATCCCCAAACGGATGGTGAAGCAGAGAGTACTATTCAAACCCTTGAGGATACTCTTAGAGCTTGCATAATTTATTTCAAGGGAACTATGGATAAGCATTTTCCTTTGGTGGAGTTTGCTTGCAACAATAGTTACCATTCATCTATATATATGGCTCCATATTAAGCCTTGTATGGTAGCAGATGTAGATCTCCAATTGGATGGTTTGAAGTGGATGAGCCTCCACTTTTGTGTCCCAATTTTATTTATAAGCTTTGGAGAAGGTTCACATCATAATAAATCTCTTGAAAACAGCCTATAGTAAGCAAAAGTCTTACGCCGACCATAGGAGAAGAGAAATAGAGTTTAAAGAAGGTAATAAATAATATTTGAAAATTTTGCCTATGAAAAGGGTGGTTAGATTTGGCAAGAACGGAAATTGACTTCTCGTTATGTGGGTCACTTTGAAATATTGCAAAAGGTTGGTAAGGTTGCTTATGAGTTGAAACTTCCTAGTGAATTGACTTTGGTTCATCTGGTTTTCCATGTTTCTATGCTTAAGAAGTGTATCGGTGATCCCGAGTCTATTCTTCCTATTGAGGGTCTTGGTGTGAAGTATAACCTCTCCTGTGAGGAGGTTCCGGTTGAAATCCTTGATTGTCAAGTGATGAGGTTAAGGAACAAATAGGTGGCCTCAATAAAAGTGTTATGGAGAAACCACCTAGTTGAGGGAGCAACATGGGAGGCCGAGGCCGACATGAAGTCCCGTTATCCTCATATCTTTCATAATTAAGGTTAGTTGTTTCTACAAATAATGAAAATAATGACTAAAATTGAAGTTACGATTTTTGGGGAAGTTTTACAAAGGTGTGCATTTTTTATGTCATTAGACTGAAATTACAGTGAAATTGTGCATATTGACTTGAAAAATTGCAATTCTTTTTGTTTTGAATTATGTTGTGTATTTTGACATAATGAGTCTTTATGAAGTTATATTGAGCATGTTGGTAAGTTAAGTTTTGGCATAATTGACACATGTATGACATGTTGAGCTCTTGTTGTTGTGAGAAGGATATTCCTCATAATGTAATGTTGAGTCTTATGTGTAATAATTGAAGTTTTATATTACCTTGTATAAATGATATGATTGATGTTGTAAATTATGTTATTTTGTATTGCTGTAGGTTGGTCTGCTAGTCATGTGTCTATTCCTTCCTTTCAAAAATTTTAGTGTCATTCGGGGACGAATGTTCTTAAGAGGGGATAATGTAACACTTCAAAAATTTAAGTCATGTTCTAGAGCCTAACATGAGTTTCTTGAGTTTTAGACACTTTTTTAAGGTCTATCTTAATGTATATAAGCCATTAAGGAAGTTTAGAAGTCAAAACGTCAATGAACGTCCATGACATTCGGAAACTAGATCAATGAGGTGCTACCATGCCTTAGCCTATTTGACTAGCTTTTAGGAGCCGAAAAATGATGAAAATTGGTGGAAGGGTGTCTAACACGTATTAGAGTTAGTTCATCGTTGAAACGTCTGGGAATGAATCCCCAAGGACAAACCAAGGGCCCTTGAGGAGGACCCTTGTATTTTGGGGTCAAGAGCTTCCCAAGGCAGTGTCAACCAACGGATGAAACCCACGATCCGTGGCCAATTCAACGGGACGTGGACTGCTTCCATCGCTGTAAGCTTAGAAAAATCCATGGGAAGACTCAATTGCATAGTCTATGAACTCAATGACGGACCAACAGGATGGTTGGTCCTTCACCTGTCGATTGACCCATGAGGCGTCGACGTGCTCTCGTGTCTGAGACCATTGTTTTTGCTGCACGTTTTGATTTAATGCATTTAATTAGTTGAATTAGTTAGTAGGTTAATTAGGGTTAGGGGAGATCTAATTAAGTTAATTAACAACCTATATAAAGATCCTAAGCTAATTTGACTAACCTAAGCTCTCATAATTCACAAACCCAAAACTCTTTTCCTTCTCTCTTCTTTCTCTTTAAAATTGAAGAACTCCACAGGAGACAAGCTAGAGGTGGGTTTAAGGAATGCATACGGTAAAGTTCCTCCATCAATATTCATCAAATATTAAGGTATGAGATTACTTTCACCTTTGAGACTTCTTTCCTCAAAGGGTTCCATCAAATTGATTTCAAAAATAGGATGTTCAAGTGGGTTTTCATCCATTACGAAATTGATGCTATGGATTACTTTGTTTATGATTTCTTTTGGATATTATAAATTGTTTAACATATATTATAACTTAATTATGTTATCTGTTGATGGATTTGTCTAGTTTGTAGAAGATGACCTATTCCCCATAACTGTAGGTTATGATCTTGATATGAGTTGTGTAGTGTTGGTTCAATTAACTTGGTTTTTAGTTGATTTACTTATAGGTTATGTTATTGTATCAACTATGAATAGATTGAGATGAATTATAGTCCTATCATAATAGTTCTTGAGTAATTGATCTAGATTATAACTTTGACCTATGTTTCTTATCTTAAGATGTGAACTAGTGATGAATGGTGATGTAGTGATTCAACTAGCCTTGTTATCATGTTGGTTATTGTTGTGTGATGATACCACACCCATATTGGGTTGAGTGAAGGGTTTATTGTAAGAACTTGATGATGGATTATGAAGGAGACTTGGTAAGTCTTGTGATTTCAACTCTTTACTTCAATTATGGTTAATTGTGATTATGTGATGATGTCTTATTGAAGTATACCTTGTATTAATATTTATAGGATTTTTATGATGTTTAATTGAAATGTCTTGACTATGGTTCTTGAAGTGTTGGCTAAGATGTAAATGTTATAAGGAAGATGATGACTTACCAATATGCCGTAATATGAGGTTACTATGTAAATGTGCTAACCTCACATGTATGAATAATAATGAAAGGATTATGCTCATATAATTCTAATTGAGCTATGATGATGATGATTATACAAGGGATAGACCCTATGACCTATATTAAGATATGATGATTAATTAAGGTATTAAAGACATTTCAAAAAGGGACTTAACTTAGCACTGAGTGAACATGACAATGGGAGGTAATGACTTTCCATAGAGGAAGAGTTACCCTATAGTTCCACATGAGGTGTTTACTCCCTTATGTGGGATAATCATTTTATGGATTCCCATGAGATGAGGCTGCAATTGCCATGTGGCATGTCGAGAGATTGTACCTATCTATTAGTTCTTGAACTATGTTCTCCAATAGGAAGACTAGATATTGGATCCACCAAGAAATTTACGTTTATGTTTGGTTTTACTTTTGGCCGGTAGACCACATTCCATCGGTGAAAGGTTTTATAACACCAGATTGCACACTTAGCTCTTGTGGTCTATGCCTGTTACGACAAGTTTTTCCTAAACTAAAATGAAGTACAAAGAAACTAGGGTAACTTGAGATGTTTGACTTAGCTTAGGTAGGGGTATGGGACTCTACCTACGCGTTGAACTAGTTTGCCTTGAGGGAAACCTTAGAAGGATGCTTTTATGTATGTATATGCTTATAACTGTACATTATGCGTATATGATGATCTTACACATTGATGATACTACATGATGGTTTGTTTCACTTATGAATATGTGTTGTTCTCTATTTCTAAAGTATGAGGATATGTACTCTTAAAAATCCAATCTATGTGAAGTTGGATGTTGGTCATCATTCTTGTTGGGTTTACTTGATTGAGTAAAGTTATGGGGCTTTACTTGGTCATTGCACTAGTTGACTTAATGAGGGTTCATGGGTAATTGTCTTTCTTTGGGTATGTTATAATGAACTCATATTCATGCTTGTTGCTATTATAACTTGATGATCGAGTTGCCTTGACTATGTATCCAATTATGTGATATGCATGTTGACTGGATTAGACTTAGTATTGTTGTTCTTGTGATGTACATGCCTTGGACTTAATGAATATAACTTATTGGTTGGTATGGTCTTCTTGAATGTGCATAAGGTTTTTCAAAGGAAATTTGAATCTTTATGAAATGTCCTTTCTTAGCATTCTTTCATGATATGTGTGCATATGGTGTGCATATGGTCTCATACTTAGTACAAGTGGTGTACTGACCCCATTTTATCCCTTTTCCCCAACAGTTTAGGTTCCAGCCATTGAAGGACTTTTAAGACGACTTTGAAGGAAGACTTGAAATTCTCATTTGTCAAAGTTGGGTAGGTCCTCACTTATCGATGACAATGCAGTATCAAGCTAATGAAGTTGCTTTAGTTTTAAGATTCTTTTGTTATTTCCTTTTCATTTGGATATTAAACATTGTATAGACTATATGTGACCTTATTAATTTGATTTATGGGATATGCCCAATTGATATAATCATGTTTAGATGGTTGATCAGATGAGACGTCCATTTAAGACTGTGTTATCTTTTTTATATATGTGTGCAATAAAAGTAGAAGACTATGTAGTCTTCCTTTACGAAGTGTCTATGTATACTCGGTATAAATATTATGTGTATATAGAGGTCTATGTAAACCTCCATGTAGAAGTAATGAAAAGTTTTAAAAATATCCGAAACCTATGAATGTATTGATGTAAGCCAAGAGGCTAGTCTTAGTCCTCAAAGAGGACTACGACGCCGGTTACGTCTAGGGGGTGCTCCCAGGATGTGACAAGTGTGAGTAAATTATTATCATTTTGCCTTATCAAAAAGGACCAAACTCTTTGCACAATTCATAATTTTTCATTAAAGTTCAAACTCTTCGTAAAAGTCCCAATTTTTCATAAAAGTCACAATTTTTCATGAAAGAGAAGACTAATATTTTAAATAAATAAGTTAAAAGTGAATCCTTGTTTGTGGTTGCGCCACATAGGCGGACCTAAGGTTCTCATATATAAATATACTAGGTCATTTGTCCGCGCTTCGCACTATTGTAAATATTAATTGCATTGAATATGCAATTAATTGTTTTAGTAATATATATTCATTAAAATTAATGGAAAAAATAGGTTCTTGAAAAAAAATATATTAGCAATATTCCAACATGAATATGAGTATTTATAATTATCACATAACCCAAGAACCTCTAACGAATGAATTATTCACAAAATAATAAATCATTGGTTCTTTAATAAACATTTGAAGGAAATTAAAGATAAAAATGAGAATGTATATAAAAAGGCATTTCGTAATATAAAGAAACATCTAAGTTGCATAGATTATTTAATTGTTATATATGTCTTAGGAGAAAACTCAAATATTTGTTAACATATTCAAAAAAGAAATTACGCTCGAGCATCAAATTAATTATACCTTTTGAACTTGCATAATGCATTTCTTC
>NC_028641.1:49001836-49179336 GCF_001406875.1 Solanum pennellii | reverse complement strand
AATTTTATAGTTTCCCAAATTTTAGCCTAAAAGTCCACTAGGCGAATTAAGTCGGGCTCAACGGGTGGATTGGCGATATGCCCTTTGCTATCTTCCATCGCCTTTTTGCATTGGTTCTCAACATCCCAAGTCCTTTAACTTTCTATAACAGACTTGGTTTTTTCCCCAGGTCTGCACACTAGAACATTAAGCATCTTAAGACCCACCCGGCGGTTCGCCAAGTGGTCTTGGCGCTCACCAGGATCTCTTTTTCTCCACTTCTTCAGCTTGTTTTACTACATTCTGCCTAGTACTTTCCTTGCCTTTCTCTTTAGCTCATATACCTAAAATCAATGTTTTAGCATCAATTTAAAGAATAAACTAGGAATTTGAGGGCATTAAAACTATCAATACAAAGCTCTAAATGAGCCCAAATCTTGGACTCATCAACACCCCCAACTTATAATTTTGCTTCTGCTCAAGTAAAACTCTAGATAAATATTTAAATAAAGATATGTCAAATAATATGGGATAAGACTCAACATGAATGCACACAAAATGTTCAAACTACACATACAATGTTCAGTTGTTCACTCAAATATTCAAATTGTGGTTCGCCATTATCAAGGATACTCAAGTTCACAATACTTTCTTGAAATGCAAGTTCAAGCTCAACAAAGGTACTCAAATACCCTCACTACAAACAAATATTATTCCACATTCACACAAAAATTTTATACAATTTAAACACTCGGATCACATACAACTCACACTCAGAAAGATGAACACATGTATGACCCTACCCATAGGCTCTCTTATTTTCCAATCAAAATTCTCTTTAGCTCACTAAAGATTAAAAGGTATTCTTAAGGCTTGTAACGAGGTTGAGTGTAAAATTATGGTCATTTAGACTTAGTGACTTTTACCTTCATGAAGTATGGCCTGAATATAACTCTTTCTCCTTCTCCTTCACATTCAAACATTTTCAAACTCGACCCTTTATTCGACTAAAAATGAATCACCGGATACCCCATTATTGTTATATGTTCACCATTTTATTTTATAATTTGTGCTCTTTTTCATTCTCTTTTCTTTCATTGTTTCTTCTTCTTCTCTTTTTCTTTTCCTCTTTTATTATTTAGGGTGAATGGATAAAGAGGTCAAAGTAGCACAAGTCTCTTCAAAGAAAAGGATAGGCTCAATGGGTGACAAAAGAAGATTCACACTTCTCATTAGGGTGGTAACAAAAGAGGTATATTGTCAAATTGGTTCACTCTTCAAAATTCTTGCCTAAGATATTTTCAATTGTTTACATTACTCAATCAACTGGACCAACGGCGCAGGTTCTAGGTGTCATCAAATACAATGTTCAAGACGACCTCACCATACCATACATTGATACAAATATCAAACAAGACACCACACTTTCTAGCTAGCGTGTAATGTTCATTACAAGAGACTTATTAGACAACTTGCTAGTCACAAGGAGATGTTAAAAGTTCACGTATTGCCAATGTAACTTAGTATGCCTCATTTTAGTGGTACATTCTTTTCGTTCAATCAAAAGCACCATTCAAGTTATCGGTATTTATCACAATTGATTCTCAAATTTGCATAGGAGAAACCACAATAATAAACACCAGAGATGGTAAAATTTTAATTTCTTTTACAAAAACCGTTGTCGATAGTCCAATTTAATTGATTAATTGATATTAAATTTTGGATTAGTCCATACATTCATGATGTATTGACCGAGTCAAAAATACAAGTTAATATAGTCCGATTAATATAGAAGTAAAAATATATGACATAAATAAAGTCATATTCACATTTGATTAAGTCCCTTAAATTGACAAGACGAGCCCAACTCATGTTTTTCAAGACCAAGTAGAAAATTTTGTTGGGAAAAAATAACCCTAATACCCCAACTCAATCCTATATAAAGACATCTTTCATAAGACCAAAGGAAAGAAGAAAAGGAAGAAGACACATAGAAGAGAATCCTTGCTCTTCGGTGGTGATCAGTATGTCTTCTACTTACAAATAAGTCTTTGATCCAAGTGTTGAGCCGCAAGTACAAAGAACGATTCGATCCAAAAGTTGAGTCGCAAGTATTCCATCAAATCAAGAACATCATTGAAGAAAAGAATCAGAGGATTGCATATCTTTTCTGAACGGTTTCCTAAAGATTGTAGCTTCTGCATAAAATCAAATACACATATTGTTGTTTGCTTGTTATTTTCCTTTCCTATTTGTTGTATCTCGGGATTGAAACTTTAGATTCTTACAAATTGGCATGCCAGTGAGACAATGTTTACCTCTCATATTTTGACTTCGAATGACAAAGTTCAATGACATGGCTTCCAAGAAGATCAACTCAAAATATGCATCTACATTCAAATCTTGATCAACATCTGTATGCATCTGCATCTAATTCTGGATCTATATCAGTATTTGCATCTACATCCAAATCTTGATGTGCATCTTCATTTACATCTGCATTTGGTTTTGCAATAAATGATGGATCCAAATTATGCATCGTTGTGGAATACATCTTTGATCTTACTACCGGAACATAAGACCTATCACAAGGAACCATGCCAAATTACGAGGACAACAAGCCTCACGAGTTTCAAAGATATGAGACTCTTATTATTGGCCATTATAATAATCACCCCTATTATTTAGCATTTCAAATAGTGTATGTCAAATCAATAGTGGACAACTACTGTTAGCTAGATGGAGTATTTCATAGTTTTAATTTTTATCTCGATAATATATAAGACAAATTGATCCTACAATTTGTATAAAAATTAATTATTGCTTGTAATTCATAAGTAACGATAAAATCAATCATTTTTTCTATCAATCTGAAAGCTGACCAATTTTTGCATACTTTCTATTATTTTTTTGGTAAATATTGAGATTTTTTTAAAGTTTACAATTTCAGTTAAATTAATTTATTATATTTAGCAATTTTTTTTTTTAAAAATAAAATAGCTCGTGATCAGTATTTAAAGAACAAAAAAAAATTTGCTTTCACTGAGTACACAATAATATTGGCTACCAATTCACAAAATTACGAGAAAATGAAGGAAATTTTTAATGTATGTCTAAGGTCCATAGTATAGAATTGAAATAAACTTCATCGACCAAGTGCAATTTTTCAATTCCATATAATTAGTTGTCTATTTCTTTGTATTCAAAAGAGAAATATTTTTTTTATAATTAATAAGGATATGAAAAGGTATATGATGCATATTGTAACACCTCATCAACCTAGAATACTAAACAACAGGAAATTTGGTGAAATGGGGAGGGGTTCACGGACAGTGAAAGAGACTACGGTCCATCGACTTGCTTGTGGTTCACATCCAGCCAACGTGGTAGACCATTGTGCAAACCACGGGACATGTTCCCATTTACGATTCGTGGATTGGCTTTTCAAGCAAAGCCAACAGACCCCTAGTCCAAGTGAAGAACCATGGTGGCATTTACGGTCTGTGGTCCTTCACACGGTCAATGAAGTTGTTAGTAGAGGTGAGTACTCAGAACCAGTAAGAACTTGCCAGAAGTCACGACCCACTCGATGGACAGTAGTTCCATCAACGGTCCGTTAGTGGCTCCATGGGTGGGCCTCGTGAGCTTTTAAGTAAGGGTAATTTTTGTCTTTCCCCGTATGCATAGAGTCTCGAAAATATGTTGTTTAATACCTAGACCACGTAATTTTACACTGTCTAAGCCAAATAATAGAGTCAGAACCTACTCAAAACATTCACTATAAAAAAATCATCCAAGTTTGATCTTAATGAGGAGAAGGAGGTGACAATTTCATTCAAGAACAAGCAGTAGTGCTTTTCAAGATTCAGCCCCGATATACAAAAAATTTCTTCATAGTTTTCATCATTTGGTATGCAGGATTTCACTATTCTATTAAGCTTGTTTAGACCTATGGTTACTGAAACATCGTAGATTTTTCGTGATTTAGCTATTACAATATGCTTAAGAGAAATATTATGTTTTATTTTGAAGGTTGTTTAATTCCTTGTATAAAACTCAGAACCCCAGTTTGTGTAGATTCCCTTAGCTCTTAAATTACACTTTCTAGGTTAATTAAGTAGATAATCATGATCCAGATTCCGAATGTCACATTATTTGTATATTAATATTGCATACTAAGATTGCATGTCAATATTTTGAGCTATTTATTAATCCAGTTACATTTCAGACATATTCATAATTAGTTGGGAGTATACGTAGCACCGAGTTGGACTACGGTTTAGTGTACCCTTATTGTCCAGGAACTATGTGCTCTCCAGGAAAATAAGTCTCCTCTGTTGGGAATCATATTTAGTGACCAGGCTAGTTATGCAATTATACCCCTAAAAAGGTATATTGGGCCTTTCGATGGGGGCACTTACATAGAAATCCACATTTAGCTAATGTGGTTTATGTCGTTTAATAGTAGCTCCCACAATCAGACTATTTGGGCATTTTACCAGGTTTTTAGTTTATACTTCTGCATTTCAATTCAGTAAATACATGGTCATTGCATTAAATTTATTTTTTAAATTATGTTTCAATATCAATATTCTTGGTCAATTTACTTCATCACATCATTATGTTTTGTTCAACCTATGTATATTTGTTTAGGTTAATATCGATATCACGCTTTGATCAATTCTCCATCTTCATTCAAAAGCATCAATGGTGAGTCCTCATATTTCGAGGACAATAGACATGTTTTTATTTTAGTCTTCCCTTTAAGTTTTTAAATTTTTTAGAGTTTGTTGGGGCATGTCCCAACATATAATCATTTAGAAGACTTTAAGACATAGTAACATATTCAACATGAGTTGTTAAGTGGTGTTTCAATTATCCATTGTTTTAGCTTCCACATAGTACATGTGTTGTTATGTTTTTCTTAGTATGCCTTCTATATGTTAGACACTGGGTTAACTTGGGATCACTCGTGATAATAGGTCATGTGTTACGTCAAGGGGGTACACTAGGGGTGCAACAAATATTTTGTTAGAGCTGGGTTCAAGAGTTCTAGGATGTCTTAAAGCCTAACTTAGTATAGTATACTTTATGGATGTGAGGCGCGCCACAACTTGAGCAAGAGTCTACGAAGTGTTCTATGAAAAACTTCACTTTGTTTGTCATTTTTGTCGTGTGTGAGGTATGATTCAACTTCTCCTTTATAATCCGTCATTATGTGATTCGGATCGTGCCTTCTTGGAGAGCCAATACACTTAATCCTAATGTACATAATGCTAACAAAGTTTCTTTTGATTGAAACAATGAGTTTATGAATGTAATGTTTCAAATGGATCCAATTCTTGGCTCAACGTGTGGCGAATCAGTACATAAAGCAGGCCATATTTTCATGCAAAAACTAATGGTTGATCAGCTGCAGAAAGTGTTCAAGAGTTTGTTCGGATAACATCTCCCAGTGTTTCTAGGGTGAAAGGTTGGTGAGACCCACAAAACATCATTAATGAATCAAGAACATCCTAGAGGTGATGTAGTTAACCGGAAATTGGAGGGTGGAGCAGGCATCCTTCCAACTTAAAAATGTGGCTCCTGTTTAGTTCACTTATTGGAAAGACTACAAGGGTGTAAATGCAGCTTCTGTGACTTAGAGATTTTCTACAAAAGTTCTTCCCAAGGGAGTTGAGAAAATCTTAGGTGCAAGTTCTTATGAAGTTGAACCAAGGTCCAATGTATGTCGAAGAGTGCGGGCCAAAGTATACCCAACTCTTCAAGTATGCTCCACACATGATTGCCTATCCAATGGCACACATGAGTAAGTTCTTTTAAAGTGTATCCGATCTAGTGAAAATCGTGTGCAGGAATGCTATAATCTTATGGGATATGGATATCTCGAGACTAATGACTCATGCTTTGGATGTTGAGGGAGATATGCTTAGGGAATCGGCTAAGGATTAAAAAAAGGCCATAACAGGAAATTATGAAACTCAAAGCAAAAGTTGGACGGTGGAAATTGCAAAAATTTTTAGAAAAGGTCTATGGTCCAAGCACCTTCGTCGGCTAGTACTTCGTCCCACAATTTTTTTAAGGCTCAGAAAGGGTGGAGATCATGCTCTCTGTCTCTGGGGAATGCTTCAAGTAACAACACTTTCCAAAACTTTCAAAAGTGTGGTACCATCTGGGTGAAGGGCTTGAAGGTAGGCAAGGGTGCTTTCAATGTGGTCAGTCTAGCCATAGATTGTTTGCTAGGCAGAAAAAGGAAGTAAGAATAATAGGGATCAATCTATAGCTACAGAGCACCAGCAGGTCACCCAATCCATCAATGTTCTTCATATGGTACAACTGGCAGTCAGTGGATGCTACTTATAAGGAGTTCAAGTCTTATAATAAATGGGTAAAAGTTGATGAGATGGCCAGGTTATATATTCTAGCCTCAATAGAAAATGTATTTCAATATCAATATCAGTCTATAACATCTGCTCACGAGATGCTCAAATTTTTGATAGACATGTTTGGAGAGTAGAATTGTGCTACCCAGAAGACTGCCATGAAGTCTCTCTTGAACACAAAGATAGTAGAAACATCTCCTTTCAAGGATCATGTGCATAACATGATAAGTCATCCGAATGAAATGGAGATACTTGACACTGGTATTGATATGTCTCAAGTGTAGATGATCCTATAGACTCATCAAGACAGTTTTAAACTATTTTGCTTGAATTATAATATGAACAACATGGATTTGTCTCCAGAAATTTTTTTGAATTTACTGATTGTGGCGGAATCCATTATCAAGCATAAAACTCCTCCCTATGTCGCATATATGTTGGACAAACATGTCGCTTCTGAATCAAAGCCAACTAAATCCCAAAGGATGATGGAGAAGTTGTGCAAGGTAGTGGCAGCTGGAGTTGTAGAGGTTGTGTGGGTAAGACTAAGCAAAAGTGCTACCATAGGAAGTAGCTTGGTCATCTCAAGAGGCAATGCCCTGACTAACAAGACAAAATGAAGAACAAAGGAGTGTTGTTTAGTGGCTGTTTCCACCTAATTATAAGCTCCAGATCAAAAGGAGTGTTGCCCATGTCTGCACTTCTTTGCAGGGTTTCAGGAAATGCGACGACTAAGTGAGAATGAAGTTTGCATGCTTTATGTTAATGAGGAACCAGGACCATTCCTAGCAATTGAAATTTTTTTTAATTATTTGTTGCAGATTTTTTTTTAAAAAAGATCTTTTTTATATACCTTTGATAAGAAGGAATTTGCTTTTCGTTTAAAAATAACAGATGTTGCTTATTGTCACATCCGGGGTCCACCCCCTAGAAGTAACATGATGTACTTGACATCTCGGAGGTCTTATACAAGGCCATTGTTATCATTATTCGCATTTGTCATAGTAAATTTAGCGGAAAATTTAAAACTTTTCATTGCACATCATATGCTAGAAATATCTTTCATATATATATAAAATGTCTTATTATATACTTAGACTCTAAGTCTCTTTGCCATATTGGACTCAACAACGTTAGAGTAAATTTGGGACACGACCCTTAAAACATAAGACATCAATAAAATACTAATTTATACACTTTACAATAAACTAAACATTAGGAAATCCTTGGACTTAAGGATTCCTTTCCTTAAGCTTGAGAATCATCTATCAAGCTCTTCACCATTTAAGACATCCTTTAAGCATCCATAACCTAAACATTCTGTAAAAACTAAAGAATAAAGGTATTAGTACAAGAATGCACTAAGTATGAAAACCATGCAAAAACATGCATTTAAAAGGGACATTTTCTTGAAATCATACTTCATGTCTTTTGATTAAATATTTATAAAACATTTAGACAAATGAATTTCTATCATTCAAATACTTCATATAGACATATTCAAAGTCCAAACATCATAGAAAATCACATATAGAATTTAAGTCATTTTTGAGGTCACTTTACAGTGAGCTCTTTTACGTTACAAAGAGCAATCCTTTCATTTATTCACTAACTTCCCAAGTAACCCTCTAGTGATATTTGGTGCAATGTAGCACCTTAGTCCACAAATAAAGCATACATACAACATACAAAAGTCATCACATATCATCATAGAAGTATAGCACATGATAGACACATTTAAGCAAGGACATAAGAACCTTACAGTAAACTCTTATCATTATACAGACATATATATATATATATATATATATATATATATATACTTATTTTAATTCACATAGAACCTTATCAAACCTTAATCATAATCGTACTCTAAGTTTACTAGTGCAATGTATGTGTAAATCCCCATAACCTCACACATACTCAGTAAACCAATCATAAGAGCACGAGCCTTAACATTCTATACACCTACATGTAAATGAATACAACTTCATTCATGCCAAAAATCTTCATCATATAGTCATTAAGACTCACATAGTACATATAAGAATTAGACCACATCGCTTAGACTCATACCATGCACATCTTCATGACAAATAGACAAATACTACCATGCCATGCATAAAGACATAATCACAATCATACACATTAGAACACCTTCCTAAAACTCCATAAGGTGCCACTTGTGCAATGTCTAGGTGGGTTCATTTCTTTCACCTATCCTAAATAATCTCCCTTAGGTCATCCAAGTTAAGGTCTAAATCATTTACTTTATTTGTCCATTTTACTTTTGGGAAACTATAGCCTTAACCGACACTAAGGCCATGGGTGCTTAACTTGGAAGTTGGTGTTGTAGAGCCTTACACCAATGCAAGGTGTTCTTCCCTAGACAAGGTAGAACATAATCACATGCTAGCATATAAAGTCAATTCACTTGCTAGATCCTATGTGGCAAGCATAGTTATGGAACTTGGAGGTACATGCGAAAATCATCTTTATGCCAACATGTGGTATAATGGTTTTTCACTTACGGAAACCCTATTTATGCCTATCGAGGAATTTTTATTATCCACCTCATGAGATTTATGGTAGACCTTCCTTCCCACATTGGGAAGGGACACACACTCATATTCAAGTAAACTCCGTGTTAAGCTAAGTTCCCTTTATTGAAAAGCCATTGTTACATTACATTTATAAAATATAGCTTAGGAGAGTCATCCCCTCATATGCTTAGCTCATAGGTCATCGATGAGAGGTCATCAACCTAAATCATGTGAGAAACCTTTCAAATGGACATAGCATATATCATTAGCACTATCTAGATTAGCATACACTTGAGCACACCTTTCAAGGCTCCTCTATTAACTAGATCATCATTCATGTGTGTCTGTATACATATATGTGAGCAAACCTTTAACGTAACACATTAAGGTCACACATGTTCATACATTAATATTCACACACAGAGAAACGAAACTAGAAACTATCCTATCAAGGCAGACATGTGCAATGCATAGGCAATGTCCCATACCCTTGCCCATACTAGTACACCTATCAAGTCATCATATTTAAGGAAACACATATCATACTTTCATAGACATAATCTAAACATACAGGAACAGTAGTAGACACTAGTGAATATGACAACTACCTTTCATTTAGACACCATGACCTATGCTACTTGTAAGCATGCATGTAGAGTGAGAGTGTGTGTACATCGATCAATATGATAACATAATGGTTATCAACAACATATTGAGGCAGCCACCCTCTTAAGAACACATTAAAATTTCAAGCATAGACCACACAACACCATTTAGCATAGTAGGCAAGACAATCTTCATATTATATTCAAGACTCCTAACCTTAGCTATTCACATTGGGGTACATGGGTAGGGGTCATCAATCCTTAAAACTTAATGAATGGAAGAACCTACACATGATATTCCATAACCATTTACATGCTCATAACAATAGTAACATAACCTAGATTCACAACTAATGTAGAAGACTAGGCACAAGTTACACATAAGGTGATCATCATAACAACTCATTCATATATTCATCAATTTACCTTCAAGGCCATGGTCAACACATAAATAATGACAATAAAGTAAACACCACCATCATAAGTGGATCATACTACACAATGCCATACAAGATTTCATTAACATTACTATAAAGTAGTGGAGAAGTAGAGAAGTAGAAAAGCAGAGCAATTCTTAGCAATCCTTTAGCCTTTGGTCATCATTGACCATTACTACTCTTTCTCAATGATTAAAGTATAGGGCAGTAGCTAAAGTACCATAATCATAAAAGAAACCATGTACATGTCGCTAAAAGATCATATTACAATCTAATACAATACATCACATCACACTTAGATCATGTCATATACATTACAACATTCAATATATAGGCTAGAAGAATCTAAATCAATCTTTACCAATTCAATGGTTATCTCATTCATATTAGATCAGCAGTACCTAATAATCATTACATTATACATGTAGGCAGTAACTAAGGACAATTAACAATTATCGAATAACAAAACAACCAACGTAATGTCAAGATCACAAGTTACCACTTAATAGACTAGAAGAACATAGATCAACTCATATTAATCCTTCTTCACCTTGATCATAAACGATTTATACTTACAATTTAATCATAACATTAAAATTAGTCAGTAGCTACAAGACTCTAAACATACTCAAAATTCAGTGATCATATTGATACTAGACTAAGCATGCTCAAATCTCACTACATTGATCCTCATGGATCCTTCATCATCAATTCATCATTAATTCATGTAATAACAGTAGATATAGACAACTCAACGTAAGATAACGGCAATTCAACCATTTACAAGACATGATCACTATGCCCATGCAAGGGCTAAATCAGTTTTGGGAAGGGACATGGATTCATAATGCAATTGGATTAAATTTCACGTTAAAACCATCACATTAACATCAATTCATGATGATTAAAACATTAAAAACGTTTTGAGAAGGAACCCATGACTAGATTGAAAGACGAAGAGATTTGATCAGGAAACTTCTTTTAAAAAACATTGAGATTAACTCTCCAAGTGAAAAGCTACTTAGAGATGAAGGATCACCATACCTTTAAATTCATGAAAAACTTAAAAACTTGATGAATAAAGCAGAGGAACCCAAGCTCCAAGATTTTCTTGAGCTTCACAAACAATGGAGGTTTAGAGGGAGAATTGGTTTGGAGGGAAAGTATTTTTTGTGTGTATGGGATTGGGAATGGGTTGATCACGTTTTTGATCCCTTATATACAACCAAACATATCTAAATAAACCTATTAGGTTCAGGTTAGGACGTGGGATGAATTTCACATTCACCCCTTTAATGAAACAGTGTGTAGGCAGTGGCACTAGGCTAGATCTACGGACCACCATCAACGGAAAGTAGGTCCATCGACGGGCTGTCTGTGGCTTCAGTCAATATGACCTTGGCCTGTTCTTGGGTTGAGACCTTCCCAGGCTATGTTTCCATCCACGAGACCTCATCAACGGTCCATTCGTCAACTAAATGGGGGTCGTTTGGCTCGTCGATTGACACTACCAAGGACGTGTCTCGACAGCCCTTGGGACGTTTTTGTAGGACCTTTTGTGGGGCCCTTGAGAAGTCGTACCTTTACGTTTCCGTTGTAAATATTCACATTGACAAGTCAAAGACCTTCCACGCAATTATCACCCAAAATTCACACATAAAACACGTCCTAACATGCTAGGCCCCATCAAGACATACTTGAACGTCTCAAGGGCTAACTTTCGGACATCTTAAACGTTCTTGGACTTTTGACCACCAAACTTTGTGAAACTCCATATACTGACTATAAACATCATTATAACTCATTTTAAGACTTCATAAAATATGACATACAAATATAAGCACATATAGACACATGAGGCACATAGGTGACTAGTCGTTGAACGTCATTATTGTCCCTTGACGTTTCACTTCCAAATTACCTCAAACCTTATACACTGCCTCAATAAAATATAATAAACCATTTTAGGGCCTTAGACCCTTATGAAAAACATGTTAGGCTCTAGACACCCTAACTCATTTTTGGGGTCTTACAGTTATGAAGTTTTAATAGTAAATAATTATGTGTTATTAAGTACAATAAGATATTCCTTCACACTGATCCTTAAATCCATTATCTATTTGTATTTGAAGTCTCCCATGATATGCTACAAAATATAATTAAATGATATTGATATTTCTCATAAGAGAAAATGTATTTCTGAATTGAGAAAAACTTACCTATGGAACTTAGGTCTAAATCATATAAATATAAATAGGATTTCACATTGGATAACTAATGGACCTATATGTTTGTAGAATTTTGAGGCACAACCAACATGCTAATCTTGTTGAGAAGGTAAAATGACAAAGAGACATTTCCTTTCAAAAGGAAATAGAACAAGTAATAAATTAGAATCAATTCATTATGACTTGTGCGGTCGTATGAATAGACGAGACAGGAGGTGTTTTGAGTTTTTTGTGATTTTCATAATGACTACTCAAATAAGGATACATTTTTTTGATGTGCAATAAATCTGAATGCTTTGAAAAAGTTCAAAGAATTCAACATATAAACAATCATTTCATCTCAATATGCTACCCGAGGAACACCACAACAAAATGGAGTGGCAGAATGAAGGAATAAAAATCTTTTTAAAATTGTTAGATTAATGTTAAGTTAAACAAGTTTGTGTTTTTTCTTCTGGGGATATGACTTAGAAACTGCATATTACATTATGAATTTGGTTCCGTCCAAATCTGCTTCCTTAACCTCATATGAATTTTGGAATGCCCAAAAACCTAGTCTATGCCATATTTGAGTTTGGAGATTTATAGCTTATGTATGAAATGGGGAAACAAAAAAGTTGGAATCAAGGGAAAAAGTGTGTGTTTTCATTGGATATCACAAATGGAGTGTTTTTTGATCATGACTATTTAATTAACCATGTTATTAAAAGTAATCATGTGTCACATGAACTAAGCAAAGGAAATTACTGATGAAATGTCAACACATCTACCTCAAACAACTCTTGACATACCATTGCATCCAGGTAGTGTGAAGAATGTCGGTGGAAAGAATGTTTTTCAAGAGGTTGCTCCAGAGATTTCTCAAAAGCAGACTCATGACATCTCTCTACTGTAAAGTAGTGGAAGTAATATCCAACCTGAAATTATGGAGGAAGTAGTTCAAAATGTTCATAGTTTAGTTCAAAATGTAGCAAATCCTAAGATACTAGTCGTCCTAGTTGGAGATTTATTAGAACACCACAACGATTTACACTATTGAGAGAATAATATGATTGACTACGTGAAGAAACTATACATAACAATTAAATTATGCTTAAACACTACAAGATAAGATGTTGAAGAGTGGGTTATTGCTATGAAATTTGAACTGGAATCTATGTACTCAAACAAAGTCTAGGATTTTGTGGAACCACCACTAGGAGTTAAGCATATTTGTTGTAGTAGGTGGATATACAAGAAAAAGATAGGAGTGGATAGAAAAGTTAAAACTTTTAAGGCTCATCTTGTTTCCAAAGTGTTTACTCAAAAAGAAGGAATCGATTATGAGGAAACCTTTTGCCGGTAGCCATTCTTAAATCCATTAGAATTGTGTTATCCACTGCTGTTCATTATAAGTATGATATTTGGAAAATGGATGTCAAGACTGTATTTTTGAACGAAAGTCTTGATGAGTGCATTTATATTACACAACCAAAAATTTCATTGTGAATGGCAATGAAAGTATGTTCTGTAAGCTTTTGTAACGACTCGAAAAGTAATAATTTGATCTAAAGCTTAACATATGAACCCTATATGTTTATGTATAAATTAGTGATATAAAAAGGTCCAAAAATTTTGTTAAGTATAAGTTTAAGGGCAGCTTCAAGTCTAGTGAACCACTTCAAGGACCTTAAATGCTTTCTTAAATATTCCCTTAGATTTTTGTGGCTACGTCTATATGTTCAAGGGTGTTTCTATAAGTATTATTTTTAAATTAAATTAGAAAGTGGGTACAATTTATATTATTTGTAAATAATTATATGGATTTGATATTAAAATATCCCCCCAATAAATCACATTCACAAAGACGCTCTTTAGATAAAAAAGTTCATTTCCTCCAATATTTCTCTCTCTAAACTCAAGGAAGAAGAAGAAGTCATGGAAGCTTGGATTTGGGGATTTCAACAGAGTATCTTCATCAATTTTCTTCAAGGTTTCTTAATATAAGGATGGGTTCAATCCTAAAACGTTTTCAAATCATTTATATTGATGAATTATTGTTTAATTTATGATTATAAGTTTATTTTACATTGAATTCCTTCAAGAACACATGATTTTTCCTAAACTCTTTTATTTTGGAAATTGATTGAAAATTGGTTAATTATGAAATTATAAGTTATTTATATTAATTTAGTTTATGAAGTCATAACATTAATTATATCTTATTGTGATGAATTATTGATGTATTGGTGAGATGAGGATCATGACCTAAATGGGGAAGTTATGAATGAGTTTATGTTGAATTGCTTATGTGAATGATGGAGGATATCAATTGTCTTACCTCTTGTAGTATCTTGAATATATGGTTTGAGATTGATCCTTAACGATATATAATTTTGATTGATTGATGTATGATCCACTTATGGTTCACGTGTTTACCTATTAAGAAGGAATCAATTGATCCACTTATGGTGGAGGTGCATACATTATGGTATTTGTTGAATTGTATGTAGTGCTATTGTTGAAGTGTTATACCCACATGACTTGCAATATGAATATATGATTATATGATTATACACATGCAATGAACTAATGAACTAATTGAATTACAATTATGTACATGTCTAGTATAATGAATGTGGATGTGTTGAGTTGCATGGTCTACAATACCTTGAATGCAATATATGATGATTACGCATGATTATGATAGTATGTACATGCTTATGAACACAATGAGAGGGAATTCTCTACATAATAATGTTTGTGTTGTTTGTCATAATAGGGAAAATTAAACACACACTCTATGCATAAATATGATTATGGTGATTCTATGGTGTCGACTGAAAGTATAGTTCTCATTTAAACATTTACACATTATGAAATATGAAATTTACTTGTCTATGATTGTCCTATTGTGGTTATTGAATGTTAGTTCTCATGAAAACACTATAAATGTATGTAAAAGTATTTCTCACATGTATATTACGATTCTATAGTTTCAAGCTACGTTATCGATTGTATTGAATGAAGGCTAAAGTATTCCTTCACACATGTAGATACAATCTAATTACTATTAATGTATATGTTTAGGAAAAATGTTTAGAACTGAGTGGATATGGAAAATGAGATAGAGATTCTCCCTCTAGTTAGGTTGGTTCTTCTACATATGCTCTTATAAGATGGAAACTCATCCGCTAGTCAGCCCGGGTTTTGGAAAGAAGCAATCTCCCTATCCCATAACTATGAGCGTGCGTAGGTATTATCTAGTGGATCCACACTAAATCTGAATATTTCAGTTTTACCTTAGGCAAGTAGGATGCCTTTTTTCAGTGTGGGGTTATATAACACCGGATACCATGTAGCTCACATGGTCTATGTCGGTTAAGGCTATATTCCCCCTAATGAAGAAGAATATGAATTACGAATACGAAAGTGAGTTATATTCTATGGTTCCTCAAAAGGGTAAACTTAGTATAAATGGTAGTATGGCATGTCATTCATACATGGTACAAGTGGACTTTGAGAGTAGTCATGGTGTGTTCCTCTTATGTTTAGGTACTATGAATATGCATTATGTTTATTTACAATGAATATGCATTATGTTATGTGTTGTGAATATTTAGTATGTTTATGTATTATGAATGTGCATTATGTTATGTGTTGTGAAAATGAAGTATGCCTATGTTCTATGAATATGAAGTATTTTATGAATTATGAATATGAACATGATTATGAATGTCTCTTTACTGTGTATACGAACTATGAATGAGACTAATATATGATAGGTATGAGTATGGTAGTCCAAAGATAGTACTTAGTGTAGGTAGGGTTATGGGACCTTATATACTCATGGAACAAGTGCAATCTAGGGCTACTTATTTGGTTATGCTATTATGTCATATAAGTATGCTATTAAGGATGTTGACATAATGTCTATTGAATTATAGTACTCTTAATTAGGTTAATATAGAAGGTTGACTTACATATTTTATGTAATAGTTTATATCTCGCTTGGGTTGTATTATGAGTTATTTCCTTGTCTTGACACGATAAATTTGAATGTTTCCTAGTCTACGCTGGCTTTGAGGA
The DNA here is from genome assembly GCF_001406875.1 of Solanum pennellii. Lineage (NCBI taxonomy): Eukaryota > Viridiplantae > Streptophyta > Magnoliopsida > Solanales > Solanaceae > Solanum > Solanum pennellii. Next base: position 49,163,093 of record NC_028641.1, on the reverse strand, counting down.
ATACTTATTGTGAGTAGTATTATGGGATGCTACTCATACATTTCACAAGCATGACTTAAAGTTATCTTAGGGGATGGTCGTAATGTATTTCTGTGAAGTATGTAATGCTTATGATCCTTAAGAATATGTATTGTCGAAAGCTTATATATTGAATATATCCTAACGTAAAGATATGATTTTTATGTTGGTTAGTTTTGGAGATTATGCATAATATGCTCTTATTCATGAAGCTTTACAAAAATGGCATATGCATGACTTTTATATGAAATGTCCCTTTCTATGCAAGTTTTTGCATGGTCGTCATACTTAGTAATTAATTGGGCTAACCTATATTTCTTTTACTTTTTACTACAATGTAGGTTTCAGCAAGAGAGAGAGTTCTCTATATTCAAGGGCTTGGGAAGAGTTCTCCAATACCAAGTGTAGTTCCTCATGATTTAGGGACAAGTATTTAGATGTTTCTTGTATTTAATTTATAATAGGTTATGTCTAGTTTTTGTAAGTCTTTCAATTGTGAAGGGTCGTGACCCTATCTTTAGGTTCCATGTCTTTGTTAGATTGCTATATGATATGTTGGCTTCCATTATGATTTTAAATGTCGTGTTCTTAAAGTAAAGGGTTTTTAAATAAAACTTTTAATTCCTTGTCGTTTTTCCTCGTGATCGAATGTTATGAATGCTATGAGGCTTGTTTTAAGACCTGTTCGAGGTCGAGTACGCCATGTTATGTCTAGGGGGTGTAATCGGGTCGTGATAACATTAGAGGTCCATTTAAGGATAGAAACGAGAATCAGGGGCATGGACTATTTTGACTAAAATTCTGTTTAAACTTTTGGTTTTGATTAGTTTCAAAATAAATCATACATCTATAAGAAATGGGAGGGAAACAGAGTAACATTTTTTATTCCTTACATAGATGACATCTTGCTCATAGGAAATAACGTGAGCATCTTTAATTCTGTTAAGGAGTGGTTGTCATTGAGTTTTGATGTGAAAAACTTGGCAGAAGCGTCACATATACTTGTGATTAAGCTCTTGCGAGATCGCAAACAATGGATATTAGGTTTGTCTCAAACACTTTATATTGATATTGTTCCTGTGTGATTTTGCATGAAAAAATAAAAAAAGGGGTTTCTTCGAGTTAGACAAAGAATTATTCTATCAAAGAGTGTCGCCCAAAACGGCTGACGAAATAGTCTTCACATCCGTGATGTACCCCCCTAGATGTAATCGGCATCATCGCCCTCGGAGAGGACTAAGACTAGCCTCTTAGCATTCGTCACAGTATTCATAGGTTAAAAATGCGGAAATTTTAGAACTTTTCTTCTATATCTATTTTACATAGACCTCTCGCATACACATAATATATTCATATCAAGTATGCATAGAACCTTCTTATAAAAATATTACATATACTTCTACATTTAAGGCGCACACATATATATAGGATACAATATATTCTTAAAATGGAAGTTTCATATTGAACCATCTAAACAAGAGTATATCAATTGGGCATAGCACGTACAACAATACAACAAAAGCGACATATAGGCTTTACAATATTTGTTATCAAATGAAAGAGAATGAAAAAAGTGTCTTTAATACTAATCAACATTCAATGCTTGAAAGTTGTATTGTCCTTGAAGTAGTAAACCTAAATATTTGGGACAAAAGGAGAAAGGGGGTTAGGACATCAATTGTACTAAGTATGGGCACATATGCACACACAACATAGAAATCATGTTGATATGGACATTTTACGTGCTAATTTACTTTGAAAAGCCTCATGCACATCCAAGAACCCATATGAACCCATGAACATGTAACTCTTAATTCAAGGCCATATACAACAGAAGACAAACATCATCAAGTATAGTCAAGTTAACATATATAAGAGTTCATAACATCATAATATAATCAAGACCATTACCCATAATACGTCATATAGTCTACAAGTGCAATGACCAAGTAAAGCCCCATAACCCTACTCAATTAAGTAAACCAAACAAAGAACCAGAAGCAATGCCTAACTTCACATAACATAACATCAAGAGTAATCCTTATCATGCTTAGCAATATAGACCAACAACATGTTGATAAGTGAAACTAACATCATATAGAATCAATAACATGTAAAGTCAATATATACATAATATTCACTTTATAAGATCATAAGAACGTAAGAACCACCTCCTAAGGCTTTCCTCAAGGCAAACTAGTGTAAGCCATAGGTAGAGTCCCAACGCCTACCTAGGATAAGTCAAACCTCTTAAGTCACCCTAGTTAGTTTTTACTTTACTACTTCATTTTACTTTCGGGAACACTTGCCTTAACCGACATAGACCACGAGATCTAAATGTGGTATCTAGTGTTATAAAACCTTACACCGATGGAAGGTGGTCTACTGGACAAAGTAGCACCAAATATGAAGATAACATCTAGGTGGATCCACTAGCTAGTATTCCTATGGTGGAAACATTGTTTATGGAGCTTGGGGCTGTCATGGAAATATTACTCTATACCCTTTTTGGGCTATGAGGCTATCCACCACGTGAGGACTATGGTGAACCCTAAATTCCCTCCTTGGGAAAACTCCACCCCTCATCTTCAAGTTCGCTAGGTGCTAAGCTAGTGTCCCTTTTGAAATGTCTTTAAGCCTTAATTAATCATCATATCTTAGTTTAGGTCATATAATCTACCACTTACATAATAATCATCAAACCTCAATAGGAATTGTATATGTATTGTCCTTTTATTACAATTCATACATGTGAGGTTAGCACATTTATATGATTACATTATGATAAAACACATAGATAAGTCATCACCATCGTTATACCATTATATCTTAGACAACAACTCATAAATCATAATTCAAGATATTCCAAGTCAACATCATACCGAACCTAATCAATCTTATCATAGGGTATACTTCAATACAACTTCATCACTAAACACAAGTAATCATAATTGAAGTAAAGGATTGAGATCAGAAGACTTACCTTAATCTCCTTCACAATCCATCATCAAGGTTTTACCATCAACCATCCAATTCAACCCAATAATGGGTGTAATATAATCATACAATAGTAATTACCACAATAATAAAGTCAATTGCATCATCACTATCCCAATTAACTTCAATTCATAACCTACGGTAGGGGGAAAAGGGTTCACCATGAATTATTCAAGAAATAGATTCAATCCCAACAATAAGTTATTCTAGGCAGTCCATTAATGAATTATAATCGATAAAACAAGTATAAAAATCAATACATTCACCAATTTCCAACAATTCATAGGCAAGATCCAAGATTTGGTGAATTTGTTGAAAGGACATGATCTGCATAAAATTCCATAAAGTAACATCAATTAACCAAAACTATACACTTAGTTAGTCATAGGTAGTCACAACTAATCATAATCAACCATCAATTTGAAGTTTAGAAGAAAACCCATTAGAATAGAACAACCCCTTGGAATTGGGTGTTTTAGAAATCAACTTTGAGAGGACCTCTTGGGAAAAGGAATCCCAAGAGTGAAGAAACCATACCGTATTGAAGATTAATCCACGAAATTCAAGTGAAATCCTAGAGAAATTGGTCTTCCTCTTCAAGCTTTGTTCTTCCTTCAATGGAGGTTGAATAGAGAGAGAAAGTAGAGAGAGGTGAAAGCTTTTGGATTTTAATTTGAGTGGGTGAATGTGAGGAGAAATTAAATTAAAATCAATATATAAACCTACCATTCCAAAAGAACCCTAACATAAGTTGACTCTTTAATGATGTCAAAATTGAATTCTAAATTTCAAATTGACGTCGGGGAACAAGTCCGCGACGCGGAGCTGCTCCCATGTGGTTTTCTAAATTAACTTTCGAGACAGAGGAGTCCGCGACCTTCCGGAGATGCAGACTTGAATTTTAAACAAGGGCAACCCAAGTCCGCGAAGGGAGACGTTTCACCCATGTGTATTATGGCAGCTACTTTGGCAGCTTGCCAAGCTAAGTTTGGGGTTCTTTCATGGACCCCTAGGGCGACCCTTAGGGGTTCGTACCTTGATTTTTTTACCCTACATATATGGTTTTACCAATTTAAAGAAATTTACAAGTTTTAGACCTCATACAACACTTATAAACCTATTTGACATCTAAGGACAGTTTACTAGTTAAATTTGACTAGCTTCCGGACGTCATGGACGTTTCTTGATGTCTTGACTCCAAAAATTCATGAATAGTTTATAGACATTATTTTAGGCTTAGAAACATTTTTTAAGGTTTATTTCATCATGTGAGGCTCTTACTTAGGTCATTGAATTTTGGAGTGTTACATTATCCCCCGCTTAGGAACATTCGTCCCCGAATGATACAAAAATCTTTTGGAAGGAAGGGATAGACTCAAGACGAGTAGCCCAACAAACAACATGTAAATTATGAGTCATACCTAATAGGATTTATTCACAACTCCATTAAACACATATAAAAAAGATACACATAACAATTCAAGTCACCCCGCATAAGAGCTCCACATTTCATAGTGCATTATTAGGAATTTCCTTCTCAAAATCAACATGAGCTATAATGGACATTAAAAAGTTTCCATGCGATTCTTCCCAAGACAACATTCATATAATAAAATCTCTAGAATGAAAAAAAATATATTTCACATAAGTGCAAGTTAACACAAAAAGCCACTTTTATGGTAACTTATTTTGACATTAACTTTACCAAAATATGCACATACTCGAAAATAAACAAAAAATCAATTTATTCATTATTTTCATTATTAATAGAAACAACTAACCTTTATTAAAAAAGAGATGAGGATAACGGGACTTCATGTTGGCCTCGGCCTCCCATGTTGCTCACTCAACTAGGTGGTTTCACCATAACACTTTCATGGAGGCCACCTCTTTGTTCCTCAAAGTCTTCACTTGACGATCAAGGATTTCCACCGAAACCTCCTCATAGGAGAGGTTATATTTCACACCAAGTCCTTCGATAGGAAAATGAACTAGGGGTTACCAATGCACTTTTAAGAATAGATACATGGAAAATCAAATGAACCGAAGATAGTCACTAAGGAGTTTCAACTCATATGCAACATTGTCAACCCTTTGCAAAATATTATAAGGACCCACATAACAAGGACATAACTTCCCATTCTTGCCAAATCTAAAAACCCCTTTTATGGACTAAATTTTCAAATACACCTTATCACCTTCTTCAAATTCAAGGTATTTTTCCTATGGTCAGCCTAAGACTTTTGCCGACTATAGGCTGTTTGAAAATGGTTCCTTATGATGTGAACTTTCTTTAATGTCTTATAGATCTAGTCGGGACCGAGAAGCGAAGATTCGCCAAACTCAAACTATCCAATAGGAGATCTACACCTCATACATACAAAGATTAAGAACTAGCCATAGATATGGATAAATGGAAACTATTATTATATGAGGAATCCACTAAAGAAACGTGCTCATCCCAATTTACCTTGAAATCAATGATACAAGCTCTAAGAATATGTTCAAGAGTTCGAATGGTACGTTCCGCTTGACCATCCGTTTGAGGATGAAAAAGGATGCCTAACTTCACTTGAGTACGCAAACTTCTTCGAAATGACCTCCAAAAGCTAGATGTGAATTGAGCACCTCTATCCGTTATGATGGAAAAAAGAACCCCATGAAGACTTACTATATTTTCAATATAGATTCTTGCATAATCTTCCGCCGAATAAGTGAACTTAATGGGAATAAAATGAGCGGACTTCGTCAATCTATCCATGTCCATCCATATAAATCATATTATCTTCTATTCCTAGGCAACCCAACTACAAAATCGATGTTAAAATATTCCCACTTCCAAGTAGGAACTTGCATTTCTTGTAGTAAACCACCCGACTTTTGGTTCTTGGCTTTCACTTACTCGAAATTGGGTCACCATAATGTCCTATTTTAATCCAACCCACCAAAAACCTTCTCTAAGATCATAATACATCTTAGTGAAACCTAGATGAATAGAGTACTGGGCTCCATGAGCTTCTTCAAGAATCCAATTTCTCAAATCATCGACATTGGGCACATACTATCTCTCTTGGTACCTAAGAACACTATCCCCCTTCGGAGAATGACCCATTCATCTTTCCAAGACCCAAATATTTCAAATCCATCAATAATGGATCAGGGTGTTGCTTAGACTTCACCTCATCCACCAAAGACGACTTGGAGTTATGATGTACCACACCACTACCATTAGGAGAATCTTCAATAAGAATCCCTAAACGAGCAAATATATGAACATCCCTCACTAGGTTTCTCTTGGCTTCTTCTACATGGGACATACTTCCCATGAACAAATGACTTAGAGAGTCTTCTACCACATTATCCTTGTCGGGGCGATAGAGAACACTCATGTCGTATTCTTTCAACAACTCCAACCATCTCCTTTGCCAGAGATTCAACTCCTTTTGAGTGAATACGTATTAGAGACTTATATGGTCCGTATACCCAACGACAGGAACCCTATTGAGATAATGCCTCCATATTTTCAAGGCAAATAGCACGGCCGCTAACTCAAGGTCATGAGTCGGATAATTCTTCTCATGAATGTTAAGTTTCGTAGAAGCACATGCTATAACTTTGTCATGTTGCATAAGAACACACCCCAACCCAACTCAATATGCATTACAATATACAACGAAGCCCTTAGTACCCTCCGGTAATGTCAACATCGAAGCGGAGGTAAGCATATCCTTGAACACTTAAAATCTTCTCTAATATGCTTTCGACCACTCAAACTTCACATTCGATTGAGTCAATGTTGTCAAAGGGGAAGCAATGGATGCAAACCCATAGACAAATCTTCTATAATAACCGCTAGGCCTAAGAAACTCCTAATATTCGTAGGAGACAAAGTTCTAGGACAATTTTTCACCGCTTTGGTCTTCCGTGGATCAACCTCAACTCCCTCACTAGAGAAAATATGACAAAGAAACTCTACAGAGCTCAACAAAAATTCACACTTGCAATATTTGGCAAACAGTTGATGCTTCTTAAGAACTTTCAAAACAACCCAATGCCCCATATGATCACCCTCACTCTTAAAATACACCAACATATAACCAATAAAGACAATCACGAATGCATCATGATAGTTTCAGAACATCTTATTCATGAGATCCATAAACGCTGCCGGTGCATCAGTTAATCCAAAAGACGTGACTATGAACTAATAATTACCATATCTAGTTCGAAAAGGTTTCTTTGGAATATCTTCACCTCTTACACTAAGTTGGTGATATCCCAATCTCAAGTCGATCTTTGAAAAGTAACTTGCACCTTGGAGTTGATCAAATAAATCATCAGTCCGAGGGACAACATACTTTTGTTTGATTGTGACTTTGTTTAGTTGACGGTAATCCATACACATCCTAAGGGACAAATCCTTATTCTTTAGAAACAATACCGGAGCACCCCATGGAGAAATACTAGGACTAATGAAACCTTTGTCAAGTAAATCATTGAGTTGAGCCTTAAACTCTTTCAATTAGTCCAGAGCCATCCGATAAGGAGGAATTGAAATGGGATTTGTATCCGATAATGAGTCGATACCAAAATCATTTTCCGATTCAGGAGGAATACCGTGAAGATCATTTGGGATGACCTCTTGAAATTCCCTTATTAAGGGGACCAATTCAATGGGAGGAATTTCGGAGTCTAATCTTTGACTCTTACTATATGGTATAAATACCCTTTAGAGATCATCTTTCAAGCTTTTGAACACGAAATGATATAACCACTTGGAATAGAATTTCCCCGCTTCCACTCCAAGACTTGTTCATTAGGAAAGTTAAACTTCACCACCCTTAATCTACAATCTATGGAAGCAAAACAATCGTGCAACCAATCCATTCACAAAATGATATCAAAATAAACCATATCAAGTTCTACTAATTTAGCATGAGTAACTCATTAGGCAACATTATAGGGAAATTTCTATATACTCTCTTAGCAACAACCGACTCACCCAACAGGATAGACACCATAAAAAGTTCATTAAAAATATTGGGCAAAAAACCAAAGTGTTTGTCTACCAAAGGAGTAACAAATGACAAGGTAGCACCGAGATCAAATAAAGCATATACATCAATAGAAAAGACATTCAACGTACACGTCACCACATCAGAGAAGTCACTTGCTAACACCTAGAGTGGAGGGCATAAAAACGATTCTTCTTTGGCCCATCCACATTAAAACCACTCCCTTGAGTTTTCCCACTACCCTTTCCTTAAACCTTTAAGTTTGGTCAATCCCTCACCTTGTGGAAACTTTTACCACAACTAAAGCAATTGTCCTCCCAATGATGCAATTACCATAAATCTTCTTGCCACACTTTCCACAAGTTGGCTTCTTGTTTGGTGAACTGGTACCCCTTCCCTTTTGGGTCATGTTGGAGAACATAGAAGGAACTTGATTAGAGAACCTCTTATCTAACCTAGGCATTTCTTGGATATCAAGCCTACCCTTTGGAGAACCACCATCCAATGACTTTGCTTTATTGGCATCTCTACTCTTCCTCTTAACCCTTGTCTCCTCCATTTGTTGAGCATGAACAATGAGATGAGAAATGTTCATACCATCATGTATCATAGCCGAACGACATTCTTCTTTCAACTCATCAGACACTCCCGTCATAAAGCAACTCATCTCATCCCTCCGATTGGAAACCAAATAAGAGCATATTTCGACAACTAAGTAAATTTCAAAGAGTAGTCAAGCACACTCATACCTCCTTCACGAAGGTTGATCAATTCTTCCACCTTAGCTTCCCCCTTTTTCCTTTGAAAGAACCTATCAAGAAAAACCTTCTTAAAAATCTCCGATGTCACCGGATCACCCCTCAAAGGCCTATTATCTCTCCATTAAATGTACCAAGATTGGGACGCATTCTTGAGTTTGTAGGTGGCTATCTCGGCCTTTTCACTAGTAATTAACCCCATAGAATATAGGATTACATAGACTTAATCAATGAACTCTTGGGGGTCTTCCCCAACTTTTGACTCATAGAAAGTAAGGGTATTCATCCTTGTGAAATCAATCAAATGGGAGGCCATAGTTCTAACATGTTCGTTTCCTCGGAGTTAACCTACCGATTATCTTGGGATGTCATGGGTTGAGCTTGAGTAGTAACGGCTTGTGCTTGAGTGGTAATGGATTAGGGCCCTTTGTAGAAAGGCTGGCCTTATATCCCCGTCCGTTATGGCCGGAGGATTGGCCGGAGATTGATCATCACTAGAAACTTCTGCAAGAGAAGGATCTTGATTGTATGGGGAGGAACTCCCGCATTAGCAATCTCTTCGTTAAGTCTTCCTGCAACTGCCCTACGAGTGTTCGTACCTATAATCACTATATGAGGTTTAGGTGAAAGCACACATAAAGTAGACTCTAGAGGCACCACATTGAATTTTCATGCAAATGAGGATTTCCTAAGCATCATATAGATTCTCACTTATAAGTGTGACACACTTCGCAATTATGAATAAGAACCTACATTGATTAGTTTAATGAGACATAATTCCTAAAGATATTCAACCTCGTGCTCTTATACAAAGTATGCCACATTTGGGAAGTACCCCTAGACCTAACCAGCGTTGTCGTCCTCAAAGAGGACTGAGACTAGCCTCATAGAATTCTTCACAACATTCATAGGTTAGAAATAAGGAAAATTTAAAACTTTGCTTCCATATCTATCATGAGGTTTACGTAGACCTCTCGCATACACATGATATATATTCATATCGAGTATACATAGACCCTTCATATAAAAAGATTACATAGTCTTCTACATTTAAGTGACACACACACACACACACACACACATATATATATATAGGATAGAATACAGTCATGAAACTGAAGTCTCATATTAAACCATCTAAATATGAGTATATCAATTAGGCATAGCACATACATCAATACAACAAAAGCCACATATAGGCTATACAATCTTAGTACTCAAATGAAAGAGAATGAACATATTGTCTTTAAGACTAATAAACATCCAACGCTAGAAAGTGTTATTGTCCTCAAAGTAGTGAGGACCTACCAACTTAGAGAATGAGATTCCAAGCCTTCCTTCAAAAGTCGTCACGAACTCTTCAACGACCGGAACCTAAAATGTTTAGGACAAAAGGTGAAATGGGGTTAGCAAATCGTTTGTACTAAGTATGTGTCAAATCCTGTGAGGATCTCCTAGACGTAACCGGCATTGTCGTCCTCATCGAGGACTAAGACTAGCTTCTTAACTTACATCATTACATTCATAGGTTAAAAATGCGGAAAAATTTACAGCTTTTCTTCTATCTGTCAGGTTGTTTACATGGACCTCTAACATACACAAAATATAGTCATATTGAGTACACATAGACCCTTCATATAAGAAGACAACTTAGTCTCCTACTTTTATTGCACATATATATAAGCTATCATATAGTCTTATAACCGGATTTGTCATGTCATGACCATCTAAACAAGAGTATAAAAATTAGGCCTAGCCCATATATCAATACAATAAAAACCACATATAGTAGTACTCAAATGAAAGGAAATGAACATATTGTCTTTAAGACTAATCAACATCCAGAGCTAGAAAGTGGCATTGTCCTCTAAGTAGTGAGGACCTACCAACTTATAGAATGAAAAGTTAAGTCTTCCTTCAAATGTCGTCAAAAGCCTTCAATTCGGAAACCTAAAATGTTTGGGAAAAGGGAGAAAATGGGGTTACCGCATAGATCTTACTAAGCATGAGACCATATGCACACAAAATATAAAATCATGCTAAACATGGACATTTCAATAAAGTATGCATTTTACTTTGAAAAGCCTTATGCATATTCAATGAACCATACCAATCAATAACACATATTCATTAATTTAAGACCTTCTACATCACAAGACCAACAATACTATGTCTAGTCAAGCAAACATGTATATCAATATAATTGAGCACATAAACAATACAACTCTATCATAAAGTTATAACATCAACAAGCATGTACAAGAGTTCATAACATCATAACAAATCAAGACCATCATTTATGAACCCTGATTACGTCCACTAGTGCAATAACTAAGCAAAGGCCCATAACCTTACTTAATCAAAAAAACCAACAAGAACCATAAATAATGTCCAACTTTACATAGCACATCATTAAGAGTACATAGAATCATACTTTAGCAATAAAGACCAATCACATGTTCATAAGTGAAACTAATCATCATATAGTATCATCAACATGTAAGATCATCATATACATATCATTTATGTTTATAAGCATGTAACATCCTTCTAAAACTTCCATCAAAGATAACTAGTGTAATGTATAGGTAGAGTCCCATACCCCTACCTATACTAAGTTAAACCCCTTAGGTAATCCTAGTTAGAGTTAATTCCTTTACTTCATTTTACCTTTTGAGAACATCTTCCCTTTAACGACATCGACCATATGAACTAATGTGGTTTCAGTTTCATGTAACCCTACACCAAAGGAAGGTGGACTACGTGCCAAGGTATTACCAAAACATGAACATAACATCTAGGTGGATGCACTAGCTAGTATTCTTATGGGGACAACATAGTTCAAGAACTAGGATATATAGTTGCGACCCACTTTATGTAAGATGCATTATAAGATCCAATATCATGAGTACATTAGTGATCCTACCTTCCCTATGTGGGAAGGGACACTCCTCACTCTGGTTCACTCGGTGCTAAGCTGGAGTCCTTTTTTGAAAAGTCCTTAATGCCTTTACTAATATTCATAGCTTAATGTAGGTCATAAGGTCTATCCCTTATATAATCATAATCATTATAGCTGAATAAGAATTGCATGAGTATTGTCCTTTTATTATAATCACACCAAAATACACAACATAAACTTAAAGAAAGTAAAAAACAACATTTTCATTTTTTTTTCTTAGGTATAAAATTCATTGTGATTCAATGTAACATGCAATTTTTGCACAACTTCAGCAAATATCAAGGCAATTGTAAATAAATTCATTATTTTCACAAGTAGGAATAACTAACCTTAGTTATCAAATATATGAGCGTAACGCGACCTCATATCGTCCTCAGCCTCCTATGTTGCACCCTCAACTAGGTGATTCTTCCATAAAATATTTACGGAAGCCACCTCTTTGTTCCATAACATCTTTACTTGTCTATCAAGGATTCGAACCGGAGCTTCCTCATAGGAGACGTTCTATTGAACACCTAGATCTTTATTAGCAAGAACGGACTAGAAATCACCGATACACTTCTTAAGTATAGAAATATGGAATACCGGATGAACCGAAGCCAATTCACTAGGCAACTTCAACTCATATGCAACCCTACCAATCATTTGCAAGATTTCATAGGGACCCTCATAACGATCACTCAACTTACCTTTCTTGCCAAATCTAACCACCTTTTTCATAGGAGAAATTTTTAGATACACTTTATCACATTCTTCAAACTCTAAATCCCTTCTCCTATGGTCGGCATAAGACTTTTGCCGTCTATAGGCTATTTTCAAGCGATTCCTTATAATATGAACTTTCTCCAAAGTTTAATAAATTTCATCAGGGCCCAAAAATGAAGACTTACCCACTTCAAACCATCCGATTGGAGATCTATATCTCCTACCATACAAGGCTTCGTAAGGAGACATATGTATAGATGAATGGTAACTATCATTGTAAGAAAAGTCAACCAAACGCAAGTTCTTAACCAAATTTCCCTTGAAATCAATTATACAAGCTCTAATCATATCCTGAAGGGTTTGAATAGTACGCTTTGCTTGACCATCCGTTTGGGGATGAAAAGTTGTGCTTAGCTTTTAACCTTTATACCTGACACTTTTTGGAATGACCTCAAAACACTAGATGTATATTGTGAACCCCTATCCGAATATGATGGATAACGGAATACCAAGGCGACATAAAATCTTATATATGAATATCCTTGCATAATCCTCCACCGAGTATGTAGACTTGACGAGAATAGAATGAGCAGATTTGGTCAACCTATCCACAACCACCCATATGGAGTCATATTAATTTTGTGTGCGAGGCAAACCTACCACAAAATCCATATTAATATTTTTCCACTTCTATGTAGAAACTTGGATTTCTTGAAGTAAACCACCTGACTTATGGTGTTTGGATTTCACTTATTGGCAATTTGGACACTTTGTAACAAATTTTGCTATGTCCTTTAGGACTTGACACAAAAACACTTCCCTAAGGTCATGATACATCTTTGTATAGCCCGGATGAATGGAGTAACGGGACCCATGAGCTTCCTCTAGAATCCAGTTCCTGAAACCATCTACATTGGTAACACACAACCTCCCTTGATACCTCAAGACACCATCCCCTATAAAGTCAATGACTCAATTATCTTACCTAGAACCGACTCCTTCAACTCCATCAATGATTGATCAAGGTCTTGATTAGACTTCACCTCAACCACCAAGGATGAATTCGAGTTATGATGGACCATAAAACCACCATTCAAAGAATATTCTAATCTAACACTCAATCTACCCAACCTATGAACATATTTTATTAGGTCCTTCATGGCTTCTTCAACATAAGAAACACTCCCCATGGTCATACGACTTACAGCATCTGCAACCACATTGCCCTTCCGGAACACTCATGTCGTAATATTTCAATAATTCCAACCAAATTTCTTTGTTGGAGATTCAACTCTTTTTTCAGTGAACACATATTGTAGGCTCATGTGGTCGGTATACACATCAACATGGACACCATACAAATAATTCCTATATATATTCAAGGCAAATACTACGACCGCTAACTCAAGATCATGAGTTTGATAATTCATCCCATGCACCATCAGTTGCCTAGAGGAATAGGCTACGACTTTTCTATGTTGCATAAGCACACATCCTAAGCCTCCTCGAGATACATCACAATACACAACGAAGCCCTTGGTATCCTTAGGCAATGTCAACACCGGAGCAGAGGTAAGACTCTCTTTCAAGATCTTAAAGCTTCTTTGACATGCCTCCGACAACTCAAATTTCACACTCTTTTAGATCAAAGTAGGCAACAGAGAAGCACCGGATGGAAATCCATCCACAAACCTCCTATAATAACCCGCTAGACCCAAGAAACTCCTAATGTCAATTGGAGTCAATGGTCTAGGTCAATTTTTCACCGCCTTGGTTTTTCTTGGATGAACCTCAACTCCCTCACTAGAGATGATATGACAAGGAAACGCCACCTACCTTAATCAAAACTGCTATACTTGGCAAATAGTTAGTTCTCCTTTAGCACTTGTAATACCACCCTCAAATGAGCCATGTTTTCACCCCATTTTGTGAATATACCAAGATGTCGTCAATGAAGACAATGAAAAATGAATCTAGGTAACATTGAAATACCCTATTCATGAGATCCGTAAATATTGTCAGGGCATTAGTGAGACAAAGGACATTACCAAAAACTCATAGTGACCATTTCTTATCCAAAATGCTATTTTTGGTATATCCTCATCTCTCACCATAAGTTAGTGATACCGCGATCACAAGTAAATTTCAGAAAAAGTAGCTTGCTCCTTGGATTTTATCAAACAAGTCGTTAATCCGAGGGAGAGGATACTTGTTCTTTATAGTGACTTTATTGAGTTTGCACTAATCAATGCACATTCTAAGGGACCCATCGTTCTTCATGACAAACAAAACCGGAGCACCCCATGAAGAAATATTAGGTCTGATGAAGCATTTGTCTAGTAAGTCCTTGAGTTGAACCCTCAACTATTTTGATTAGGTAGGATCCATCCGATAAGGAAGAATTGAAATTTGATTGGCATCCGGTATAAAGAGATACGAAACTCAATTTCCTTTTTGGGTGGGATCGCAAGAAGATCATTAGGAAAGACCTTCGGAAATTCCCTTACTAAGGGGACCAACTCAATGGGAGGATTTTTGGAGTCTAGATCTTTGACTCTTACAATGTGATGTAGACACCCTTTTGAGATTATTTTACAAGTCTTAAGACTAGAAATGATACAACCACTAGGAATAGAATTTCCACCCTTCCACTCTAACACGGGTTCTTTGGAAAATTGAACTTGACAATTCTAGTTCTACAATCAATGAAAGCAAAACAATTATGCAACCAATCCACCCCAAAAATGACATCAAAATCTACCATATAAGGTTGTACTAATTCCACATGAGTTACTCTATTTGGCAACATTATAGGACAATTTCTATATACCCTCTTTGCAACCACTGACTCATCTACCACGGATGTTAACATGAAAAATTCATTTAGAATATCGAGCAAAATTGCAAACTTTATAGCTATCAAGGGAGTAACAAAAGATAACGTAGCACTCGGGTCAAGTAAAGAATCTACATTAACAGATAACACTTGTAACATACCGGTCACTACATTGGGATAACTCTCAAGTTCACTCCTAGAGAAAAGTGCATAAAGGCGATTCTTCTTTGGCGCATCCATATTAGAACCACTCGCTTGAGCTTGCCGCTACCTTTGTCATGACCCTTCATATTTGGGAAATCCCTAACCTTGTGGCCACTCTTGCCAGACCCAACGAAATTGTCTGTACCAATAAAGAAATCACCATAATAATTGTTGCCAAACTTTCCACAAGTTGGCTTCTTGTTTGGTGAGCTAGTACCTCTTTCCTTTTGAGACTTTGGATTAAACACCTTATCATCACGAGCTTTGGAAAATTTTGTAGGAACTTAATTAGAAGAGAGTGTCCAAAATGACTCTCACGAAATTTTCTAAGTGTCCATCTACGGTGGACATCGATGCCCCATTAATTGGACCACGACCCGTCGCTTATAATATGTCATTGAACACTGCCTTTTGACAGCTTTTGCCAAATTGCAAAGGTCCTCCTCAAGGGCCCTTGGTTTATGCTTGAGAAGTCGTACCTGTACATTTCAAATACAAACTAACTCTAATATGTGTAAGACACCTTACCACCTAATATTATCAACTTCCGACTCTTAAAACTTATACAAATAGGCCAAATCACGCTAGCTCTTCTTGAACTAGTTTCCGGAAGTGATTGAAGTTCCTTTACATTTTGATTCTAAAACATTCTAAATAACTTATATACATTATAAATGACCTTAAAATAGTGTTACAACTCTTACACTCTCATCTTAAGCTCTAGATTAAGCTTTCGACTTTTGGAGTATTACACTATGGGCACATATTCACACAAATGTCACATCTAAGGAGACCCCCCTAGACATAACAGCCATCGCCATCCTCTTTGAGGACTTAGACTAGTCTCTTAGATTACATAATTACATTAGTAGGTTAAAACTTTGGAAATTTTAAAAACTTTTCATTACTTCTACATGGAGGTTTACATAGACCTCTACATACACATAATATTTAACACCACATATACGCTATACAATGTTAAGTATCCAAATGAATAGGAAAGAACATAAGACTTTTAAAACAATAAATACTTCATTAGCTTTATATAAGCATTGCCTTAGGAAAATGAGGACCTACAACTTTGATGAATAATATTCCATGTTATAACACCCCGTATCCAATATAGACAAAAAAATCAGCTTTTCAAAAATCTGCTGGTGCAATCTACGGTTACCATCGATGGATCGTAGCCTGACACAGACTGTGCTGCATATCCGTCGATTGTGACTGAAACTCCCCCAAGACGCAACCTAAAAAATTTGAATAAATGTCGAACGAAGGATGGACATGTGTTTTGTAGGTAAGAATATTGTCCATAGTCTGTATCTGTTTATCAAGACCCTATTTACCCACTCTCAAACAAGAACCACGATTTACCAGCTCGGTCCGTAGATGGTCCTAGGGACCGTAGGTGGAAATTAGCATACAACTAGGGGTAAAAATGAAATTAGGTATATTTCAAATGATCATAACTCTTACCACATAATTAGTTAGGTGTCCCTTGACCTACGAAATGATAGATAATTGAATTGTCTTTCCATAGCTACCGAGTTTGCTAAAATCAGACATCCAATAAAAAGTTATACCCATTGTAGTAAAGACCTACCGAACAGACCTAACCTACGGACCCAAATGAAGGACGTTCGATTGAACAATGGCCCGTCATACTAGGTCGTCATTTGGTCTGACAGCAACTAACTCAGAGGTCTTTTGGTCTTTTCCCACTTCGTTCAAACCTGAAGATACGTCGTTTTAACCCTAAATCATAAGATGTTAGTCGGTTTAAGTCTAGAAACATAACTAAAACTTACCTAAGTCAAATCATTAACTCAAAACATATAAAATTACAAGCAAGAAATGGGAAAAAGGTCAAGAACCCTAGTTCAAGAACACGATAAGGTTCAAGCAGTTCCAGCACAAAAATATGTATATTTCTCCCTGAATTTTATTACCAGGCACGTGGTATTTCACTAGTGGGTTCCTTTCTCAAATTGGGTCACTAGTTTTCAGTAATATTCTTGATTCCCATAACATGATTACACCTAGGGTTTCTAGAACCCCATGAATTAATTAGTTATATGTTCCAAATGAAATTTCCATGTTATTATTAAGTTTATGGCATGAATTTCAGAACCCCAACTATGTATTTCTTTAGTTCTCTAATTACACATGCTAGGTCAAATATTTGTGTTACTTCAGATATACATTTCTCGGTTATAAATGCATAATTACCAGAGTAATTGTTGCATTCTCTGTTTACATGATTAGTTTTGATCTATCAAATATTTATATAAAATCATAATCAGTTAATTATAATATTCATTGGGAGTAGCATTAATACAGAGTTGGACTAGGGTTCAGCATACCAAATAGTCCTAGAACCACTAGCCAAGTAGGTGTAAGTACCCTCCGTGGGCATCAATTTAGTGATCACGCCAGCATGCCTTTATACCTCTGGCGGGGTATATTGGGTCCTCTCGATGGGGCGTATACATAAAACTCCACACTTAGCTCATGTGGTTTTATTATCGGTTAATAGTAGCTCCCTTAGATCAGTAAGATTCCACTGCATTGACCATTTATCAGTATATTCAATAAGAGTTTAAGCATGTTTTAAATTGGTCAATGCATTCAGTTATCTCAGCATTAAAAAATCTATATTATGTTCTGATTATATACTTTCTTTTGTGCTTGTTCAGTTATGTTTTATTTCAACTTTACTCTATCCTACATGCTCAATACCTTAAAGTACTAACACATACGTGTGCTACATCTTCTCGTAATGTAGTTTTAGATTCTCAACATCTAGATCACGCATAGAGCAATTATCGATCTCCAGTTCATCAGATTCAATGGCGATTCCTCATTATCCGAGGACAAAGAGTCATGAGTTCATTTCAATCATTTAATTTCAGTTTTGCTACAATGAGCTAGGGTTTGTCCCAGCATTTCTAGTTAATTAGAGGCTTATTTCAGACATAGTTAGTTTAATCTTAGTATTGATATAATATTTCTTTTGTATTAAACACATTATAAAATGTAGGTATTCCCCATCTTTTCAGTTTAAATTGTGATTTAGCTTCGGCATTCAGTTTATTATCTTTAGTATGCTCATGATCATTCAAGTAGGATTAGCTTGGGATCACTTGTGGTCCTAAGCTCTATGCCCGCGTCTCGGCGGTAGCTTGGGCCGTGAAAAAACTTGGTATCAGAGCACTAGGTTTAATTGTCCTAGAATGTCTGAAAAGCCGAACTAAGTAGGGTCCTTTTCATGGGTGTGAGTGCAACACATTTAATGAGTGGGAGGCTACAAAGTGTTTAGGAAAAACATCACTTTGTTGTTACTCTTATCGTGTGTAAGGTATGATCTAGTTTCATTCTAACTTGACGTTCTACGTTTCATATCAAGCCTCATCGTAGAGCTAACGCTAGGAATGCAAATGCCTTGAATGCAAAATCATCTCCTCCAGTCCAGTACCACGAAGTCTTTAATGCTGAGTTTAAAAATTCTATATAAATGTTGGCTCGGAGTATGACCACCCAAAACAATCGGGTTCATGCTCCTGTGAATGAAAATGGTAAATCTGAAGCAGCAAGGGTACGTGACTTTGTTAGGATGAATCCTCATGAGTTCTTAGGATCAAAAACTAATGAGGATCCTCAGAGTTTCTTGGATGAGATCAAGAAGATCTTTGAGGTAATGCAAGTCATTAGGAATGATCGAGTTGAGTTGGCATCATACAAGTTGAAGGATGCTACTCATATCTGGTACACTCACTGGCAGGAGAATAGTGGTGCAAACGCAACTCCTATTAACTGGGGTTGCTTTAGTTAGACCTTTGTGGATGGGTTTTTCCCAATAGAGTTGAGAGAAGAAATGGATAAGGAATTCATGAACTTGAGGCAGGGAAACATGGTAGTACAAGAGTATGGTTTCATGTTTAACCAACTCTCCAGGTATGCTATTCAAATGGTTGCTGACTCCAGGGCTCAGATGAATAAGTTCTTATATGGAGTGTCGGATTTGGTGAAAACTGAGTGCAAAAATGCTATGTTACTAAGAGATATGAACATCTCTAGGCTTATGACTCATCCTAAGTAGGTTGAGGGAGATAATCTTCAGGAACATGCCAAAGAGAATAAGACACCTAGGAATGGGAACTATGACTATTCTCAGCATAAATCGGGTGGTAGAAATCGCTCGCAGCATCAACAAAAGTTTTCAGCTCCAGCCCCTTCGTCCCCTAGTGTTCTATCATACAAGAACAGTTATGAAAACAAGGTTAGATCACCAGGCTCTAAGTCTCAGGGAAGTGTTTCAGGCACAAAGACATACCCCACTTGCCCTAAGTCTTGTAGGAAACATCCAGGCGAGTGTCTCATAGGAAAAGAAGGATGCTTTGGGTGCGTTCTGTCTGGTAATATGATGAGGGATTAACCTTCTAAACAGGGTCAATGAGGTAGTAATTGTAGAACTCAGTCAACAACTTGATCAGCACCAGCAAGTCGCCCAACTCAGCATGGTTACTCAACTGGTATATGTGGTAGTCAACGTCAAAAGAGGTTGTAAGCTCTTCAGGCTCGCCAGGATCAGGAAGGTTCTCCTAATGTAGTCACTTGTACGTTACGAGTCTTTCACATTTATGTTTATACATTTTTAAATTGAGGGGCTAATCTTTTCTTTGTAACTCCTTACATAGCAGTCCAATTTAGTGTCAGTAAAGAAACTCTCTAAGAATTTTTCTCCGTCCCTACTCCAGTCGGTGACCCAATTATAGTTAGACGGGTATATAAAAATTACCTTGTCACGGTCTCTATGAAATTCACCTCTGCAGATCTTCTAGAGTTAGAAATGGTAGACTTTGATGTAGTTCTAGGCTTGGATTCGTTACATTCGTTTTATGCCTCACTCAATTGTAATCTAGGATTGTTCGATTTCAGTTTCCAGATGAACCAATCATAGAATGGAAGGGCAGTAGCTTAGCGCCTATGGGTTGATTCATTTCTTACCTTAAGGACAAAAAGATGATCTTCAGGGGTTATCTATATCATCTAGTTTGGGTTAAGGATTCTATCTCTAAAACCCCAACTCTTGAGTCAATTTCAGTAGTCTTTGGGTTTTCAAAATTATTTCCAGAAGATCTGCTCGGAGTCCCTCCCAAAAGGGAAATCGACTTTGGAATTGATCTTCTTCCATATACCCAACGTATTTCTATTCCTCCTTTAAAAAATGGCTCAAGCAGAGCTTAACGAATTTAAAGAGAGGTTGAAAAACTTTCTAGATAATATCTTCATACCTAGTATTTCTCCATGGAGTGCAATTGTTGTTCGTAAATAAGAAATATGGTTCTCTCAAAATGTGCATTAACTATAGACAGTTGAAAAAGGTCCCAATGAAGAATAAGTATCCGATCCCCAGAATTGATGACTTGTTTAAAAAACTTTAGGGTGATAGTCACTACTCAAAGATAGATCTTATAACGGGTTATCATCAGCTTAGATTCAGAGATACTGACGTTCAAAAAACAACCTTCAGAACTAAGTATGGTCATTATGAATTTGTAGTTATATTGTTTGGACTAACCAATGCTCCTGCAACTTTCATGGATTTGATGAACATAGTGTTCAAATAGTACCTGGACTTGTTGTTATCATCTTTATATCCTCATTTACTCGAGGAATGAGGAAGAACATGCGAGTCATTTGAGAATTGTTCTACAAACACTCAAGGATCGCCAGTTATTCGCTATGTTTAGAAAATGTGAGTTCTGGTTGCAATCCATTGCTAATCTTTGCCACATTGTATCTAGCAAAGGGATCCGAGTAGATTCATAGAAGATAGGAGAAGTTAAACAATGGCCCAGACATACTTCTGCTACAGATATTAGAAGTTTCTTAGGTATAGAGGGTTATTAAAGAAGGTTCGTGGAAGGATTTTCATCCATTGCCTCACTATTACTAGGTTAAATCAGAAGATAGTCAAGTTTCAATAGTCAGATGATTGTGAG
The DNA here is from genome assembly GCF_001406875.1 of Solanum pennellii. NCBI lineage: Eukaryota > Viridiplantae > Streptophyta > Magnoliopsida > Solanales > Solanaceae > Solanum > Solanum pennellii. The sequence goes on along the minus strand of NC_028641.1, from coordinate 49,141,590 downwards.
AAAACTTTTGCAGAATTGAAAACAATATAAACTAGAACTTTAGTCTTATTTCTACCAGAGGGGTCAGATGGTTATGTGATCTATTGTGATGCATCCAGAGTTGGCCTAGATTTTGTGTTGATGCAGCGAGATAAGGTTATAGGTTATGCCTCTAGACACCTTAAGATTCATGAGAAGAAATATAAAAATCATGACCTCAAGCTTGCTGCAGTAGTACTTTCACACAAGATATGGGGACGCTACTTGTATGGTGTTCTTGTAGATGTGTTCATTGATCATAAGAGCCTTCAGTATGTGTTCACCCAGAAGGAGTGGAATCTTCGCAGAGGAGATTGCTTGAGCTACTTAAGGATTACTATATGAGTGTGTATTATCATTCTAGTAAGGTGAATGTAGTAAAAGATTCTCTTAGAAGATTATCTATGGGTAGTGTAGCCCATGTTAAGGAAGAAAGGAAGGATCTAGTGATGGATGTTCGCAAGCTTTCTCTCTTAAGACTTAACCTTAAGAGCATATCAGAAAATGATGTGATAGTTCAGAATGGGGAAGAATCTTCTTTGGTAGTAAAGGTTAAAGAAAAGCAAGATAGTGATCCAATATTGCTTGAAGTAAAGGGTGAATTCTATTATCATAGAGTGGAGGTTTTCTCCCAAAGAGGAGATGGTGTATTTCGCTACCAGAGTAGATTCTGTGTTCCTGATGTGGGTGAGTTGTGAAAGAATATCCTTGCAGAAGCCCATAACTCTAGATAATCTATTCACCAAGGTGCCACTAGGATGTACCGTTATTTGCACGAAGTCTGTTGGTTGAATGGCATGAAGAAGGATATAGCAGATTTTGTGAGTAAGTTCCCCAATTGCAAGCAATAAAGGTAGAACTTCAGGACTCAGGAGGTAGGAATCAAGAGATTGATATTCCTACTTGGAAGTGGGGAGTGATCAATATGGATTTCATCATAGGGTTACCTCGTACTCACAGACAACATGATTCAATTAGGGTGATACTTGATAAGATGACTATGTCTTCTCGCTTTTTAGTGGTCAAGACTACAAATTCGGCAGAGGACTATACAAAGCTTTATATTAATGAAATTTTAAGGTTGAATGGGGTTCCTTTGTCTATTATCTCAGATAGAGCTCCTCAGTTTACCTCTTATTTATGGAAGTCATTTCATAAGGGTCTTGGTACTCAATTTAACCTTAGCAAGTTTCATCCACAGATGGATGGACAGGAAGAGCGTACCATTCATACCCTAGAGCAATTTCAAGGGTAGTTGGGATGATCACCTTCCTCTTATTGAGTTTTCCTACAACAATAACTACCATTCCGTCATTTAGATGGCCCCTTATGAAGCTTTGTAGGGGTGTAGTAACTACCATTCCATCATTTAGATGGCCCCTTATGAAGCTTTGTATGGGTGTAGATGTAGATCTCTTGTTAGGTAGTTTAAAGTAGGTGAAGCAGCTTCAATAGGGCCAGAGTCAGTCCTCTATGCTATGGGGAAAGTGCAACTCATTAGAGATAGACTCAAGACAACCCAGAGTCATCAGAAATCTTACCTAGATGTAAGGAGAAGGGAATTAGAGTTTCAAGTAGATGATTGAGTTTTTCTTAAAGTGTCACCTATGAAAGGAGTGATGACATTTTGAAAGAAAGGGAAACTCAGTCCTAGATATTTAGGCCCTTACAAGATCTTGAAAAGGTTTGACAAGGTTGAATATGAGCTAGAGTTGCCAGAAGAATTAGCAGCAATACATCGGGTCTTCCACATATCAATCTTGAAGAAGTGTGTAAGTGATCCAACCTCTATAGTTCCATTAGAGAGTGTGGCGTTGAAAGATAGAAGGTTGAGAAATAAAGGTTATGTGGAGGAGTCAGTCCGTAGAGGGAACTACTTGGAAGCAGAAAAAGTCATGAAAGACAAGTATCCTCACATGTTTCCTTCCGATTACATTCCTTAAGTTTTTCAGTCAGTCATGCGTGAATTAATCCTTACAATCATGTTCCCTCTGTTCATACTTTCATTTTCAACGTATTTGCATGTTCTTGGAACTCAATTAAGTCAGAAACTCTGTTCTAAGTGTTTAGTAGTAGGGATTGCAGACCTCTCCCTCTATTTTAGCTAGTTTAGTCTTCATTCGAGGACAAATATTTCCACGGGGGAGATAAAGTAGCACCCCGTATCAAAAATAGACAAAAAAAATCAACTTTTAAAAAATATGCAGGTGAAATCGATGGTTAACATCGATAGACCGTAGCTCGACCCACAACCCGTGCTGCATATTCGTTGGTTGTGACTAAAACTCCCCCAAGACGCAGCCCAGATATTACTAAGTGTAGAACGACCGACCAAAATATAGTCCATAGGTCAGACTACGGTCCATAGACGGACGGTCAATTGAACAACGGCCCGTCAGTCTAGGTCGCCGATGGTACGACAACAACAAACTCATGGTCTTTTAGTCATTTCCCACGTCGTTTAAAACCTAAGATACGTCATTTTGACCCTAAATCATCATATTTTAGTAAATTTAAGACTAGAACCATAATTAAAACTTATCTAAGTCAAATCATTAAATTAAAATGTAGAAAATTAGAAGCAAGAAAGGTGAAAAATTTCAAGAACCCTAGTTCAAGAACGCAGCAAGGTTCCAGCAGTTTCAGCCCCGAAATTTAAATATTTCTTCATAAATTTCATCACCATGTATGTGGGATTTAACTAATGGGTGCCTTTCACCCATTTGGTCCGTTGTTTTAAGTCTGATTCTTGATTCCCATATCATGATTAGATGTAGGGTTTCTAGAACTTCATAAATTAGTTAGTTCTATGTTTCAAATAAGATTTCCATGTTAATATTTTGTTTATCGCATGAATTTCAGAATCCTAGCTATGCATTTCTTTAGTTCTTGAATAAATCATGCAAGATAAGATATTTCAGTTACTTCAGATATACATTCATAAGTTATAAATGCATGATTACAATTGCATTCTAAGTTTACATGTACAGTTTTGAGCTACTAGTATTTATATAAAATCATAATAAGTTAATTACATAATTCATCAGGAGTAGCATTAATATTTAGTTGGACTAGGGTTCAGCGTACCCAATAGTTCCAGAACTACTAGCCAAGTAGGTTGTAAGTCCCCTCCATGGGCATCAGTGTAGTGATCACGCCAGCATGCCTTTATACCTCTAGTAGGGTATATTGGGTACTCTCGATGAGGCGCATACATCGGACTCCACATTTAGCTCAAGTGGTTTTACTTTTGGTTATTAGTAGCTCCCTTAGATCTGTAAGATTCCACTGCATTAACCATTTATTAGTATCATCATGTTATATATTTGTCATTGCATTCATTTTTCTCGGTATTTAAAAATCTATATCATGTTCAGACTATATACTTGCTTTTGTGTTTATTCAGCTATGTTTTATTTTAGCTTTACTCTATCCTACATGCTCATTACCTTCAAGTACTGATATATACGTGCACTTCATCTTCTCGTGATGTAGGTTAAGGTTCTCAGCATCTAAATCACGCATGCATCGATTCCCGATCTCTAGTTCAATAGATTTATTGGTGAGTCCTCATTCTCCGAGGACAAAGACACATGAGTTCATTTTAGTCTTTTACTCATTTAGTTTCAGTTTTGCTAGAATTAGTTGGGTCTTATCCCATCATTTCTATTTAGTTAGAGGCTTATTTCAAACATAGTTAGTTTTAGCTTAGTATTGAGTTAATATTTCTTTTGTACTAAACTCATTATTTTCAAACAACTAAGTTATAGAATTTGGTTATTCCCCATATTTTTAGTTTAAATTATGATTTAGCTTCCACATTCAATTTATTATCTTTAGTATGCTCATGGTCATGCAAGCATGGTTATCTTGGGATCATTTGATGTCCTATGTTTCGTGTCCGCATCTCGGTGGTAGCTCGGGGCGTGACACAACTCTTCCCTCAAAGTCATCTTAGAAGCCCTTCAATGATCGCAACCTAAAATGTTGGGGAAAAGGGTAAAAAATGGAGTTAATACACCACTTATACTAAGTATGATACCATATGCACACATACATGAAATAATGCTAAGAAAGCACATTTCAAAAAATATGCATTTCCTTTAAAAAACCTTATGCAGATTCAAGAAGATAATACCAAACATTAAGACATATTCATTAAGTCAAGAGCATGTACATCACAAGACCAACAATACTTAGTCTAATCAAGTCAACATGCATATCACATAATGGGATACATAGTCAAGGCAACTCGATCATCAAGTTATAATAGCAACAAGGATGAAAATGGTTCATTACAACATAACCAAAGCAAGAAAAATACCAATGAACCCTCATTAAGTCAACTAGTGTAATGACCAAGTAAAGCACCATAACTTTACTCAATCAAGTAAACCCAACAAGTATCATTACCAACATCCAACTTCACATAGCATGGCATTTTAAGAGTACATATCCTCATACTGTAGAAATAGAGACAAACACATATTCACAAGTGAAATCAAGCATCATGTAGTATCAAATTGTAAGATCATCATATACATATCATGTACAATTATCAACATATATATAAATAAAAACATCCTACTAAGGTTTTTCTCAAGGCAAACTAGTGCAAGGCATAGGTAGAGTACAATACCGCTTCCTAAGCTAAGTCAAACCTCTCAAGTCACCCTAATAGGTTTGTACTTCATTACTTCATTTTAGTTTAGGGAACACTTGCCTTAATCGACATAGATCACAAGATCTAAGTGTGAAATCCGATGTTGTAAAACCTTACACCTATGTAAGGTGGTCTACAGGCCAAAGTAGAATCAAACATAAACATAGTTTTCTAGGTAGATCCGCTAGCTAGTTTTCATGTAGGGGCGACATAGTTTAAGAAATAAGAGATAGGTAAATCTCTCTATACGCCACTTGGCAACTTGATCCTCACATCATGGGAATCTATAAGATGAGTATCCTTCATAGGGCAGTCAACACAGTATGTGGAACTATACGGTTAATCTTTTTCTATGGAAAGTCAACACATTCCATTGGCAAGTTCACTTGGTGCAAAGCTAAGTCCCTTTATGAAATGTCTTTAATACCTTTATTGATCATCATATATTAATGTAGGTAATACGGTCTATCCCTTGTATAATCATCATTATGATAGCTCAATTCAAATTCCATGAGTATAATCCTTTCATTACAATTCAAACATGTGAGGTTAGCAGTCACCTCATATTAAGGCATATTGGTAAGTCATCACCATCCTTATAAACATTTACATCTTATCAAAAACCTCATGACCCATAGTAATGAAATTTAAATTCAACATCATACCAAACCTATGAATTTTAATACAAGGTATACTTCAATACGACATCATCACTTTATTAAAATTAACCATAATTGAAGTAAAGAGTTGAGATCACAAGACTTACCAAGTCTCTTTCATAATCAATCATCAAGGTCTTAGCATCAACCCTTAACTCAACCCAATATGGGTGAAATATCATCACACAACTATAACCAACATGATAAAAAGGCTAATTGAATCACTACATCACAAGTAATCACTAGTTAACATCTTAAGATAGAAACTTAGGTCAAAGTCATAATCTAGATCAATTACTCAAGAACTAGCATAATAGGACAATAATTCATTTCAATATATTCTTAGTTTATACAATAAAATCATCTAGTAGTCATTTTACCAATAACCATGTTATCTGAACCAACACTACAGAATTCATATCAAGATCATAACCTAGGGTTAAGGGGAATAGTTCATGTTCTACAAACTAGACTAATCCATCAGGTGATAGCATAGTTAGGTTATATTACATGTTAATATATTAATAATATCTAAAATAAATCATAAACAAAGTAATTCATAGCATCAATTTCTTATTGGATGAAAACCTACTTGAACTTCCGATTTTTGAAATCAATTTGGTGGAACCCTTTGCGGAAACAAGTCTCAAAGGTGAAAGGAATCCCATACCTTAATGTTTGATGAATATTGATGGAGAAACTTGAACCTTTGAAGTCCTTAAACCCACCTCTAGCTAGTCTTCTATGGAGTTATTCAACTTCTGAGAGAAAGAACAGAAAAGGAAGAGAGTTTTAAGTTAGTGAATTATGGGTTGAGGTTAGTCTAATTCGCTTAGAATCTTTATATATGTTGTTAATTAACTTAATTAGACCTCCCCTAACTCCTAATTAATCTCCTAACTATGAAAAGTATTTAGATGATTTAATCAAAACATCCAACAAAAACAGTAGTCTCAAAGACGAGACCATGTCGACGCCTCGTGTCAATCGATGGGCCACGGAACAACCATCCCGTTGGTCCGTCGTTGAGTTCAGAGACAGTGCAATTAAGCTTCGCATGGATTAGGCTAAGTGTCCATCGACCTAAGCACTCCACTCCACGTCGATTTTGGACAACGCATCGTGGCTTGCATCTGTTGGTCGACACTGCCTTGGGCAGCCCTTGACCCCAAAATACAAGGGTCCTCCTCAAGGGCCGTTGGTTGGTCCTTGGGGAGTCGTGCCGGATCATTTAGACTATGAAGTAATTCTAATACGTGTTAGAAACCCTTCCACCAATTTTCATCACTTTCGATCTCCTAAAAGATATGCCAATAGGCTAAGGCACGGTAGCACCTCATTAAACTAGTTTGCGGACGTCATGGAAATTTTTTGAAATTTTGACTTCTAAACTACATATACTTATATACATTAAAATAGACCATAAAACAGTGTCTAAACCTCAAGTTAATTATGTTTGGCTCTAGAAAATGTCTTAGATTTATGAAGTATTACATTATCCCCCCTTAGGAATATTCGTCCCCGAATGACACTAAAATCTTTGAAAGGAAGGAATAGACTCAAGACTAGCAGCCCAACAACCAACAATATATTATAACATCATTTACAACATCAATCATATCATTTACACAAGGCAATTCAAAACTTGAATTACTACACATAAGACTCAACATTACAATATGAGGAATATCCTTGTCACAACAACAACAACTCAACATTTCATAACTAGTCAATAATGCAAAAACTCAACTTACCAACATGCTCAATATCACTTCATAAAGACACACCATATCAAAATTCACAACATAATTCAGAATAAGAAGAATTGCAAATTTTCAAGTAAATATTCACAATTACACTGTAAATTCACTATAATGATAACAAAAATGCACATTTTTGCAAAACTTCCCCGAAAATCATAAAAACATCAGTTTTAGTCATTAATTTCATTATAAGTAAGAACAACTAACCTTTATTAAGAAAGAGATTTGGATAACGGGACTTCATGTTGGCTTCGGCCTCCCATGTTGCTCCCTCAACTAGGTGGTTTCTCCATGACATTTTTATGGAGACCACCTCTTTGTTACTCAACCTCTTCACTTGATGATCAAGAATTTCAAGCGGAACCTTCTCATATTAGAAGTTATCCTTAACATCAAGACCCTCAATAGGAAGAACGGACTCCTGATCACCTATCCACTTCTTAAGCATAGAAACATGGAAAACTGGATGAGCTGAAGCCAATTCACTAGGAAGTTTCAACTCATTAGCAACCTTACAAACCCTTTGCAAGATTTCATTGTGACTCACATAATGAGGACTCAACATTCCTATCTTGTCGAATCTATCCACCCCTTTCATAGGTGAAATTTTGAAGTACACTTAATCATCTTCTTCAAACTCTAAATATCTTCTCCTATGGTCGGAATAAGACTTTTTCTGTCTATAGGCTGTTTTCAAGCGATTTCTTATGATGTGAACCTTCTCCAAAGTCTTATAAATTTAATTGGGACCCAAAAGTGAAGGATCACCCACTTGAAACCATCCAATTGGAGATATATATCTCCTACCATACAAGGAATCATAAGGAGCCGTAGTTATAGACGAATGCTATCTATTGTTGTAAGCAAACTCCACCGAACGCAAATGCTTATCCCAAATTTCACTTGGAATCAATTATGTAAGCTCTAAGCATATCCTCAAGGGTTTGTGTAACAACCCTAAAAAAGGATATATCAAGTGATACTTAATGTATGAAGAATGCCTATGATTAGACTAGGGTTCGCATGGATTCATGTCGTACAACCAGGCAATGGAACCCTTCCTACATCTAAGACAACTATGTTGGGGATTTAGTTGAGCTATTAAATGTTGGTTCCAACCATGTAGGGCTCTCGACTATGAAGATTTACTCGAAGGATTCTTTACCGAACTTAAAAATAGGAAATCTTAGGTTTGGAGGGTCTAGGGTAAAGTAGTCTTTTTCCCGGTTAAGGGTAGTACCGTAATTACCCTAATATATAATTAATTATTTAATTAATAAGGTTGAGGGGCCATTTGTGGAGAGAGAGCCGAAATTGAACTCTTGAACTGAAGTTTTACTTCACTCGGGTTCGAACTTAGGTGGAAGCAATGAATTAATGTGATTTTTATTTTAGCAGTTGAATTAAAATAATAAATTATTAATTATTAATAATTATCTGATTTCAAATAAAATAAAAATTAGATTTTTTAATAATTAAGTAAACCTTATTTGACTATGTCCGAAACTAGACTCCTAAGCCTAATATAACTCCTACTCTCTCACATTTATCTCTCCATTCACACGCTCAATCTCTCCTCCTCTTCCACACAAAATTTCTCTGAAAAAATAATATAATAAAGCATTAAAATAAACCAAGTTATTCACACTAGAAGAACTCACACGAAATCACAAGAAAACAAACATTAATCACACACTATTCTAAGGGAGGTTGTCATTCGAGTGGAGTTAATATTGAGGAGTCCTAGACGTGTTCTTGAGTGGAGTTTTTGGGCAGCAAATTCAAGGTTTGAACTTCAAAATAAGGCATTGGTTTTCTTACTCTTGCTCACTTTCCCAAAAGACCCTTAAGGCTTAGATGAATCTATTCGAAAACTAGGGTTGTTCCCATTCTTGTCTAACTCCTTTTCCCTAGTATCCCTTTGATCTCAATATGAAATAGGTTAAAGATCATGTTGTTTGATGGTAGAGTAAGTATGATGTTTGATTATCGTGATTTGTGTTCTTCATTATGTGTTTGAAATTTCAAGCACGTTAAGTTATGTCAACCGAAAGTATGTGAAAATGTTTTTATGGTTGAATTTTAAGTGCTAATGTTTGTGTAAATCATGAGGTGTAAAAGTGTTGTAATATTGATGGATGAAATGGTAATTATTTTCTGAATATAATCATAAAAAAATTACACTTAAAGATGCACCAAATGATCCACGAATGCCTTAATAATTAACGTATGAATGATGATAAAAAGAAGCCGAAAATAGTGAACAAATTTCTAGCATTTGGTAGATTGGGTTCTGCCAAAAAAAAAGGTACAAAATGTAATGAAAAGTGAATGTAAAATAAGTGAGATCACTAAGGATTGAACCCAATATATCATTACATGAGAGCTACAAAAAGAATCAACAAAATATTATGACAAAAATGGATTGGAAGAGAAAAAATTTCCAGCTTGCTGGAAATTGTAGTCTCAGCCAACTTTTTAAAAAATGAGATTCGTTTAAATTTTTTTAAAATGTGAGGTCATTGGGTATTGAAACCATGACCTCACTAAATGAAAATTTCATAAAAATTTCCTGAGAAAAGTTCAAGGAAAAATAGATGTGGTGAGTGGGGATTGAACCCACAACCTCTTGAATGGATGAGAGAGTTAGGGGAAAAATAAAGGAGAAAATAAATGTGGGGAGTGGGGATTTAACCCAAAACCTCTTGGATAGATGAGAAAATTAAGATATAGAATGAATAAAAAATAATGAGCTTGTAGGGGATTGAACCCACAACCTCCTTGACATAAACGAAAAAGCAGAGGAGAAAAACAAAGGAAATAGTATGGGGTTGAAGGGGATCGGACTAGGGTCTCCCAAATATGAAACACGTGATTATCAAGTTTAAAATAAGATTAAGTTTTTTGCAAGGGATTCGAAATCGGGTTCCCTTGCATAATTTCGTATTGACACATAAATCATACGTAAGTAAATAATTAATGAATGCCCTCTAAAGATCGAAATCAATGTCTTGGCATATCTACAATATGCATAAGTCGTGTACCACATAATCTTGGGTAAATATGAATCACTTACAAAAACTATGTATGAAGCCCCATGGCTTGTATTTATAGACCCATAAGTCTAGCATAAATTTAAAATAATTGAACCTATGATATATGTAATGAAATGATGAAACCCTAAGTACGAGTGTAAAATACACTAAATGGCCAAGTGAATTAGCATATGATGAAATGATCAATGAAATGATAAAATGAACAATGAAATGGTGAAACCCTAGAAGGGTTAAGTAAGAGTCTGAAACACACCAAATGGCCACATGCATTGGCATATGATGAATTGAACATTCACGTAAAAAGGGTTGAGTAACTATGAAGACCAAATGTGCTAATGATAATGAATGTGGTGACAACATGATATGAGGCTAATGTAAAAGATGAGAGCTATCTCAAATTAGCCCAAGTAAATGTTACCAAAATGCACTCACCTATGAGAGTGTAAAGTTAATGAATAGACCAGTCTATATGAACACTCTAATGAAAGTATTGAGATGAACACACTTAATACTAATGATGAGATGAGAAATCATCTATTGAGCTATGATGTCCTCATACTAAAAGCTAGCTTCCATGATGTATGAGTTAATGTAATGGAACTTTATACTTAGCACCGATAGACTAGCAATGAACGGTGATGCCTTCTTTCAAAAAGGGCGGAGGTTCACGTAACTCTCATGGGATGACATTGTCCGACATGTCGGGTATGGGTCTCATTATATATCATAGTCTTCTAACCTATACTGCCAATATAGGGATCTAGTGGGGTTCAATTCCCATGTACTCTAGTATATTTTGGGTCACTTTGGATGGTGATTCCACCTCTTTTCCGTGTGAGGTTTGATGACACTAGATTTCTTGATGCTCACATGCTCTATGTCGGTTAAAGTTAAAGTTCCCAATTAATAAATGAGTCAAGCCTCAAATGATGCACATAATGAAACGAATGATACCAAAGGTGTTAGGATAGGATAATCAAGAGATGAGTTAGATTCAAGTAATGACATTAGGTCATTCTTGGTCATTGCACAACAAACTCGATGCAAATCTTAAACTACATCCTAGGTATAACTGGTGTTTACACTGGCCCATGAATGAAATGAAATGAAGTACGCATAAATGAAGGAAGCAGACTCTGTTTTTTGCTAAAGCAGACTCCCTAGTTGAGGTCCCATATGTGGAACCCTCTTTTTTGGGAAGTCTTAATGTCAACTCCATGATTCCAAGGTCTCATGGCATATGAATGAACAACGTTATGTGTTACAAGAATTATGATATGTGCTATGTGTACGCTGTTGTGAGCTGTGTGCAAAATGTTAAGTATGATGATGCATGTTACTCTAATGGCATTACTTTCCTAATCCAAATTTGGCAAGTCCAGTGACTTGACTTTCCGTAAATCATGTTGTTAGGAGAAGACTTTTTTTACTCATGCATGTCCTTGGTGTGTGCTTGAATATACTTATACTTAGTACAAGTGTGTACTAATTCCATACAAATATCTACTTTTAGGTGAAGGCACAGGTGGATGTTAGATCTTACAATACGACGTTGCAGCTATCCGGACGTGGAGCTTTCACCGGACTTCGTAGGCCCTCATGATTTCGAGGCTGTGTACTGATATTATCTAGCTTAGACGTAGGATTTATCTAGTGGATCATGTTTCACAAGTGTTTCTTTCCACTTCTATTTCAGACTTTGTATTGGTGCCGTTTTGGCAAAAATACTTTTAATGCAATTATGAATTGTTTCTTTCATTTGATTATCTCTATATTAGATGGTTGATTTTTGAACACATGTGATTTTAAGTTCAAAATGTTTATCATGAAATAAGAAAATACAAATTTTCAAATTTTCCGCTAAAATTTACCTAGATGAAGTGAGAATGACATATGTACGCTTGTCTGCGACCTCTGAGAGATAAACAACGCCGGTCTCGTCTGGGGTGTAGATTCTGACCGTCACAAAGCTTGTATCAGAGCACTAGGTTAAACTTCGAGGATAATAAGTTCACATCAAACACATTTTTTAGTTTCTAAGTCATGGTAGTGAAGTGCACCACTATCCTGATTGGAGACTGCATGATGCATAGGAAAATTTCCGTTCTTCTGATCTTATCATGTCTTTCCTAATGTTTGACTCTCGTGATGTTATGAGTGTATCTAACATCAATCCCAGTTGTTTACTGAGAATGAACACTAGGAGAACTATTGGTCAGAGGAAAGGAGTAGCATCTGCTGGGAACAATCACATTCCACCCCAGGTTCCAGCTGAAAGAGTGGCTATGCCGGTTAATGCAGCTGGGTTGACTGATGTGGAGGTGCGGGCATATCTGGCCCAGATGGCACAGGCCATCACTATGCAGGCCCAGGCCATGACTGCCCAAGTCAACCGGCAGAATGTTGAGAGGGAGAACACACCAGTGCGTAGCATGGATGACAGACTGAGAGACTTCACGAGGATTAACCCTCCTATTTTCACAGTGTCTAAGACTTCAGAGGACCCCCAGGAGTTTATGGTTTAGTTGCATAAGATCTTGAAGTCTTTTGGGGCCACAGATACTGAGAAAGAAGAGTTGTCTTCTTGTCACGTCAAGGATGTTGCACTGACTTTATGCAAGATGTGGCAAGATAGTCGAGTTTTGGGCGGAGTTCCGATCACTTGGGAGCTATTTAAGAAAGCCTTTTTAGAGAATATTTCCTAGAGAGATAAGGGAGGCAAAGGTTGAGGAGTTTATTAACCTTAAAAAGGGTCGATGACAGTCATGGAATATTCCCTGAAGTTTGTGAAATTATCCAGGTGTGCCACTTCTCTTGTGTCTAACAACAGAGACGAGATCAGTAGATTCTTGACAGGAATTGATGAGGATCTCGAGGAGGAGTGTAGGGTAGCTATGTTGCATGACCGCATGGACCTTTCCAGAGTTATTGGTCCATGTGCAGCAAGTGGAGGAAAGCAGAAAGAGGAAACACACTAGGGCAGGGAACAGGTCAAGGCAAGCTGAGGAGAATTTTCCAAGGAAGAATAGTACTGAAATCAGGGATAAACCCGGCTTTAAGAAGGGACTCTACCACCAAGGGCAGTCATGTTCATCCAAGGGTCGCCATGATAGGATTTACGAGTCTAGAGATAAGAGAAACAATGAAGTAGATACATCTCAGGAGAGACCACCTTGCGGGAAGTGTGGCAAACTACTTCGAGAGAGTGTGTGATGGGCACTAATGCTTGTTATAGTTGTGTAAAACCGGATCACATGGTTAAGGATTGTCTGATTAGGAGAATTCAAGAACAAGGGAAGGAGAGAGTTCAATCTAATGGTTCAAGTGAAGAGGATCCAAGGAGGCAACGATTCTTCGCACTCAAGTCTAGGGGTGCAGGGGAATGCCCTTCTGGTGAAGTCTAGGGTGACCAGACTTAATTAGTCCTTCATGTATTTGACTGTGTATGGTGTTTATGCAATAGTATGAAGTTAATATGTTTGAGTCAACTTGTTGGTTGCTGATTTGTATGACTTATATGTTTACTTATATTGTATGCTTTGATGAGACTAGTTTAGGAAAGAGTTCCTTAGTTTATTAATGTGAAGCTACTAGTAGGTTTTAAGGATGTGCACCATCATGTTAATATGTGAGTAAGATATTAACCAATGGGGAGTATTGAATTACCTATGTATGCATACGTTATATAGATGACATACATATTGTTAATAAAGTGTAGTGCCATTCAGGGACGAATGTTCCTAAGGGGGGGGGGATAACGTAACAACCCTGAAAATGAATATGCTAAGTGATACTTAATGTGTCAAGAATGCCTATGATTAGACTAGGGTTCACACGGATTGATTCGAGTAGAACCAGACTTATGAACCCTTGATTCATCCAAGCCAACTAACTTGGGGAGTTAGCTGAGCTATGAAAGGTTGGGTCCAACCATGTAGGACTCCCGAATACGAAGATTTACTCGAAGGAGTCTTTACCGGACTTAAAAAGAGGAAATCTTAGGTTTCGAGGGTCTAGGGGTAAAATGGTCTTTTTCCAGGTTAAGGGTAATATTGTAATTACCTAAATATAAAATTATTTATTTTATTAATAAGGTGGAGCGGCAATTTGGGCAGAGAGAGCCGAAATTGAGCTCTTGAAGTAGAGTCTTGCTTCACACGGGTTTGAACCTAGGTGGAAGCAATGAATTAATGTGATTTTTATTTAAGCTATTGAATTAACATAATTAATTAATTATTATTATTCATTATCTGATTTAAAATAAAATAAAAATCAGGTTTTTCATAATTAACTAAACATTATTTGAATAAGTCCTAAACTAGACTCCTCAGCCTAATATAACTCCTACTCTTTCATGTTTATTTCTCCATTCACACGCTCAATCTCTATGCCTCTTTCACACGAAATTTCTCTGCCAATATAAGATACAAAAGCGTAAAAATAAACCAAGCTCTTCACACTTGAAGATATCACACGAAACCACAAGAAAACAAACATTAATTACACACTAGGCTAAGAGAGGTTGTTGTTCGAGTTGAGTTAATATTGAGGAGGCTTAGACGTGTTCTTGAGTGGAGTTTTTGGGCAGAAACTTCATGTTTTGAATGTCAAAATAAAGTATGGACTTTCTTAATCCTGGTCTGTTTCCGAAGAGACCCATAAGGCTCAGATGAATCTACTCGTAAACTAGGGTTGTTCCCGTTCCTGTCGAACTGGTTATCCCTTGTATCTCTTTGATCTCTATATGAAATAGGTTACAGATCATGTTCTTGGTATGTTTGCTGTTATTTTCAGTATGAAGTTTTATTTTCGTGATAATGTGTTCTTGATTATGTGTTTGGAATTATAAGCAAGTTAGGTTATGTCAACTCCATCATTTTACCCGTAATAGGTATTGGTGTATACCCCGATTTCGTTCTTTCATTAGCATTTGACAAGGTCGAAGTTATTAAAGTATGTGAAAATGTTTTTATGGTTGAATTTTATGTGCGAATGTTTGAGTAAATCATGAGGTGTAGAAGTGTTTTAATGTTGCTGGATGAAATGGTAATGCTTGGATGAACATAATCATAAAAAAATTACACTTAAAGATGCACCAAATGATCCACGAAATGCCTTAATAATTAACGTATGAATTATGATAAAAAGAAGCTGAAAATAGTGAAGAAATTCCCAACATTTGGTAGGTTGGGTTCTGCAAAAAAAAGGTACAAAATGCAATGAAAAATGAATGTAAAATAAGTGAGATCACTACGGATTTAACCCAAGACATCATTACATGGAAGCTACAAAAAATATCAACAAAAGATTATGACAAAAATGGATTGGGAGAGACCAATTTTCCAGCCTGCTGGAAATTGTAGACTCGGCCAACGTTTTGAAAAAATGAGCTTCGTTTAAATTTTTTTTGTGAGGTCATTGGGGATTGATACCATGACCTCACTAAATGAAAGTTTCATAAAATTTTGTGAGAAAAATGCAAGGAAAAATAGATGTGGTGAGTGGGGATAGAACCCACAACCTATTGAATGGATGAGAGAGTTAGGAGAAAAATAAAGGAGAAAATAAATGCGGAGAGTGCGGATTGAACCCACAACCTCTTGGATAGGTGAGAAAGTTAAGAGATAAAATTAAAGAAAAATAATGAGCTTGTGGGGAATTGAACCCACAACCTCCTTGACATAAACGAAAAAAGGAGAGGAGAAAAAGAAAGGAAATATTATGGGGTTGATAAAGATCGAACTAGGGTCCCCCAAATCTGAAAAAATGCAACTAGTAACTTTAAAATAAGATTAAGTTATGTCCAAGAGATTCGAAATTGGGTTCCCTTGCCCAATTCTATATTGACACATAAGTCATACATAAGTAGACATTTAATTAATGATGCCTCTAAATATCAAAATAAATATCTTGACATATCTACAAGATGCATAAGTCTTGTACCACATGATCTTGGGTAAGTATGAGTCATTTAGACAAACTATGGATGAATCCCCATGGCTTGTATGTTAGACCCATAAGTTTAGCATATGTTTAAAAGTAAGTGAACCTAAGATGTATGTAATGAAATGATGAAACCCTAGAATGGTTAAGTACGAGTGTAAAATATACTAAATTGCCAAGTGCATTGGCATATGATGAAATGATGAAATGAACAATGAAATTATGAAATGAACAATGAAATGAAGAAACTCTAGAAGGGTTTGCGTAAGAGTGTGAAACACACCAAATGGCCAAGTGCATTGGTATATGATGAAATGAACATTCACGTAAAAAGGGGTGAGTTACTATGAAGAGCAAATGTTCTAATTATAATAAATGTGGTGGCAACATGATATGAGGCTAATGTAAAAGATGAGAGCAATCTCAAATGAGCCTAAGTAAATGTTACCAAAACATACTCACCTATGAGAGTGTAAAGTTAATGAAGAGGTTAGTCTCTATGAACACTCTAATGAAAGTATTGAGATTAACACACTTAATACTAATGATGAGATGCGAAATCATATATTGAGCTATGATGTCCTCATACTAGAAGCCATCTTCCATGATGTATGAGTTGAATGTAATGGAACTTTATGCTGAGCATCGATAGATTAGCTATGAGCAGTGATGCCTTCTTTCGGGAAGGGCGTAGGTTCACGTAACTCTCATGAGATGAGACTGTTCGGCATGCGGGGTATGTGTCTCCTTATATCTCATAGTCTTCTAACCTATACTGCCAATATAGGGATCTAGAGGGGTTCAATTCCCATGTACGCTAGTATATTTTGGGTCACTTTGGATGGTGATTCCACCTCTTTTCCGTGTGGGGTTTCATGACACTAGATTTCTTGATGCTCACATGATCTATGTCGGTTAAAGTTAAAGTTCCCAATGAATGAATGAGTCCATCCTCAAATGATTCACATAATGAAACGAATGATACCAAAGGTGTTAGGATAGGATAATCAAGAGATGAGTTAGATTCAAGTAATGACAATAGGTCTTGGTCATTGCACAACGAACTCGATGAAAATCTTAAACTACATCCTAGGTATAGTCTGTGTTTACACTGGCCCATGAATGAAATGAAATGAAGTACGTATGAATGAACGAAGCAGACTCTGTGTTTGCTAAAGCAGACTCCCTAGTTGAGGTCCCATATGTTGAACCCTCTTTTTTGGGAAGTCTTAATGTCAACTCCATGATTCCAAGGTCGCATGGCATACGAATGAACAACGTTATGTGTTACAAGAATTATGATATGTGTTATGTGTACGCTGTTGTGAGCTGTGTGCAAAATGTGACGTATGATGATGCATGTTACTCTAATGGCATTACTTTCCTAATCCAAATTTGGCAAGTCCACTGACTTGACTTTCTGTAAATCATGTTGTTAGGAAAAGACTTACTTTTACTCATGCATGTCCTTGGTGTGTGCTTGCATATACCCATACTTAGTATCCATACAAATATCTACTTTTAGGTGCATGGACAGGTGGACGCTAGATCTTACAGTACGACGTTGCAGCTATCCGGACGTGGATCTTTCATCCGGACTTGGTAGGCCCTCATGCTTTTGAGGCTGTCTACTATTATTATCTAGCTTAGATGTAGGCTTTAGTTCGTGGAGCATGTTTGACTAGTGTTTCTTTCTGCTTATATTTCAGACTTTGTATTGGTGCCGTTTTGGCAAAAGTACATTTAATGCAATTATGAATTGTTTCTTTCATTTGCTTATCTCTACATTAGATGGTTGATTTGTGAATGGATATGATGTTAAGTTGAAAATGTTTATCATGAAATAAAAATAAAAAGTTTCAAATTTCCGCTAAAATTAACCTAGATGAAGTAAGAATGACGTATGTAGGCTTGTCTGCTACCTCTGAGAGGTTAATGACGCCGGTCTCATATGGGGTCTAGATTCCGGTCATGACAGTTTGAATAGTACGCTCCTCTTGACCATCCGTTTGGGATGGAAAAGGGTGATTAACTTCACTTTGGTATCCAACCTTCTTCGAATGACGTCCAAAACCTAGATGTGAATTCTGCACTGCCTATCCGATATGATGGATCAAAGAATACAATTGAGACACGCAACCTTATCCATGAATATCTTTGCATAATCTTCCACCGTATAAGTAGACTTAACGGGAATAAAAGGAGTGGATTTGGTCAACCTGTCCACAACAACCTATATAGAGTCATATTGCTTTTGTGGCTGAGGAAAACGTACTACTAAATCTATATTGATGTCTTCCCACTTCCAAGTAGAAACTTGGATTTCTTCAATTAAACCACCCAGCATTTGGTGTTTGGCCTTCACTTGTGACAATTTGGACACTTAGCAACAAATTGTGGTATGTCCTACTCCAAACCTTCCCACCAAAACACTTCCCTAAGGTCATAGTACATCTTTGTTAAATCCGAGTGAATTGAGCAACGGGAACCATGAGCTTCCTCAAGAATTTGGCTCCTCAAACCATCTATATTGGGAACACACATCTTCCTTGGTATCTCAAGACACCAACCCCCCCTAAGGAGAACGACTTATTAAGTTTACAAAGAACCGATTCCTTTAAACCATCAATATTTGATCAAGGTGTTGGTTGGGCTTTACCTCTATCACCAAAGACGACTCGAAGTTATGATGTACCACCACACCACCTATTGGAGAATCTCAATTAGAAACCCTAAACGAGCCAAACTATGAACATCATTCACTAGGTTTCTCTTGTCTTCCTCAACATGGGACACACTTCCCATGGACAAACGACTCAAAGAATCTACTACCACATTAGCCTTACCAGGGTGGTAGAGGACACTCATGTCATAGTCTTTCAACAATTCTAACTATCTCCTTTGCCGGAGATTAAACCCCTTTTGAATGACTACGTATTGAAGACTTTTATGGTCTGTATACACATTCATATGGACCCCATACAATTAATGCCTCCAAATCATTAAAGAAAATACCACAGCCGCTAATTCAAGGTCATGAGTTAGATAATTTCTCTCATGCACCTTAAGTTGTCTAAAGTCATAGGCTATAACTTTCCCATGTTGCATAAGAACACACCCCAACCCATCTCGGGATGCATCACAATAAAACACAAACCCTTTGTAGCCTCCGGTAGGGTTAATAACGGAGAGAACGTAATCCTATCCTTTAATATTTGGAAACTTCTCTCACATGCTTCTGACCACTCAAATTTTTTTTACTCTTTTAGGTCAAAGTAGTCAAGGGAGATGCAATGGATGCAAAACCATCCATAAACCTATAATAGTAACACGCTAGACCCAAGAAACTCCTAATGTCGTTGGAGTCAATGGTCTAGGCCAACTTTTCACCGCCTCAGTTTTCCTTGGATTAACCTCAACTCCCTCACTAGAGATAATATGACCAAGAAACTTCACCGACCTCAACCAAAACTCACATTTTCTATACTTGGAAAATAATTAGTGTTTCTGAAGCACTTGTAACACTACCATCAAATGGTCCATATGTTCACCCTAATTTTTCGAATATACCAAGATGTCATCAATGAAGACAATGACAAATAAATCTAGGTAATTTTAAAACAATCTATTCATGAGGTCCATAAATGCCTCCAGGGCATTAGTGAGGCAAAAAGACATCACTAAGAACTCATAGTGACCATATCTAGTCCAAAATTCAACTTTTGTTATATTCTCATCTCTCACCCTATGTTTGTGATACCCCAACCTCAAGTCAATCTTAGAAAAGTAGCTTGCCCCTTGGAGTTGATCAAATTAGTCGTCAATCCGAGAGAGAGGATACTTGCTCTTAATACTTACTTTATAAAGTTGGTTATAATCGATGCACATTCTAAGGGAACCATCCTTCTTCTTTACAAACCAAACTAGAGCACCCCATGGAGAAATACTAGGTCTAATGATGCTTTTGTCTAGTAAATCCTTGAGTTGAGCCTTCAACTCATTCAATTCATCCGGAGCCAAAGAGGAATTAAAATGGGATTTGTATCCAGTAACAAGTCGATACCAAAATCAGTTTCTCGTTAAGGAGGAATACCGAGAAGATCATTAGGAAACACCTCCGGAAAATTCCCTCAATATGGGGACGAACTCAATGGGAGGAATTTTAGAGTCTAAATCTTGGACTCTTACTATATGGTATAAACATCCTATAGAGATCATCCAACAAGCTTTAAAACAAGAAACGATACGACCTCTAGAAATAGAATTTCCCCCCTTCCGCTCTAAAATGGGTTCATTTGGAAAGTTAAACATCACCACCCTTGTTATACAATCTATGGAGGCAAAGAAAGCATGCAACAAATCCATACCCAATGTGACATCAGAATCAAACATATCATGTTTTAGTAGTTCAACATAAGTAACTCTATTAGGCAACATTATAGGACAATTTTTATATACCATTTTTGCAACCACCGACTCACCTATCGGGGTAGTTACTATGTAAGGTTAATTTAGAATGTCAGGCAAAATCACAAACTTCTCATTTATAAAGGGAGTAACAAAATATAATTTAGTAATCTGATCAAGTAATATATCTATAGAAAAGACTTTCAACATACCGGTCACCACATCAGGAAAAGTCTCTTGCTCACCCCTAGAGTGGAGAGCATAAAAGTGATTCTTCTTAGGAGATTCATTGGAACCACTTGCTTGAGCTTGAACACTAAACTTGTCTTGCCCCTTCAAATTTGGGAAATCTCGAACATTGTGCCCACTTTAAGCACAATTAAAACAATTGCCCTTTCCGACTAAGCTTTCTCCTAAGTGACCCTTTCCACACTTAGCACAAAGAGGCTTCTTGTTTAGGTGAACTAGTATCCCTTCCCTTTTTAGGCTTAGGGTTAGACACCCTATCATCACGAGCCTTAAGGAACATTGAAGGAACTTGATTAGAAAACCTCTTCTTAAACCTAGGCTTGTCTCGGATATCAAGCCTACCCCTTTGAAGAACCACCATTAATAGACATTGCCATCTTGGCATCTTTACTCTTCCTCTTAGACCTTTTCTCTTCCACTTGTTTGGAATGAACCATAAGAGTAGAAAAGTTCATATTGTCATGTAGCATATCCGAATGGCATTCCTCTTACAAGTCATCTGATACCCCCATCACAATATGGTTCATTTCATCCGTAGGATCAGAAACGAAAGAAGGATCATACTTTTACATTTTGGTAAATTTCAAACAGTATTCAAGTACACTCATACCTCCTTGACTAAGGTTGATTAACTCCACCACCTTGGCTTCCCTCTAATCCTTAGTAAAGAATCTATCAAGAAAAGCCTTCTTGAAAACATTCCAAATCACTGTTCCACCTCCTAAAGGCCTATTGTCTCCCCATTGGACGTACAAAGTTTGGCTTACATGAGTTGGTAAGTGGGTAACTCGGACTTCTCACTAATAGCCAACCCCATAGCATAGAGAATCTTTTAAATTTCATCAATGAACTCTTGCGGGTGTTATTCAACTTTGGACCCATATAAAGTAGGGGGATTTATCCTTGTCAAATCCCTCAAATGGGAGGCCATGGTAGCAACTTAATGGTTTACTCGGGGTACAACCTCCTGATAATCTTGGGTCGTCATGGCTTGAGTTTGAGTAGTGCCGGCTTGTGCTTGAGTAGTAATGGGTTGGTCCGTTTGTAAAAGAACATCCCTTATGTCAACATCGGTCAATGGAGAAGGATTGACTGGGGCTTGGTCATCATTAACATCATTTTCAATAGGATGAACTTGATTGCCTCGGGAGGAGCTCCCGCATTGGCCATATCTTCATCAAGCCTTCGTATTGTGTTCCTTCGAGTATTCGTTGACTATAATAACAATAAAATAATTAGATGTTAAAAGCACATAGAACTAAAACACTAGAGGCATGATATTAGACTTCTAAGAAAGTGAGAGTTTCCTAAGCCTTTAGGTTCCTATTCATAAGTGTGGAGCGCTTAAATATAATGAGTAAGAATCTACATAGACGTGGTTTAGAGAGACATCGACTCGAAGATATTCAACCTCATGCTCTGATACAAAGTTCGTCACGTCCGAGGATCACCCTCCAGACGTAGCCGGCGTCGGCGTCCTCTTTGAGGACTAAGACTAGCCTCTTAGCTTACATCATTACATTCTTAGGTTAAAAATACATAAATTTTTAAAACTTTTCATTTCTTCAACATGGAGGTTTACATAGACCTCTACATACAAATAATATTTATACCGAGTATACATAGACCCTTCAGATAAGAAGATTACATAGTCTTCCAATTTTGTTATACACAGATATATAAAATACAACATTATCTTAAATGGATGTCTCATCTTATATACCATCTAAACCCGATTATATCAATTGTCATATCCCATACATTATAATAATAAATCCACATATAGGCTATACAATGTTTAGTATCCAATGAAAAGAAAAGAACACAAGATTTTTAAAAAACTAAAAAACATGATTAGATTGATATTGGAATTTCCCTCGTAAAGTTAGGACCTACCCAACTTGGATGAATGAGATATCCAAGTCGTCCACCAAATTCATCTTGAAAGCCCTTCAATAACCAGAACCTAAAATTTTGGGGGGAAAGAGAAAATGGAGTTAGTACACCACTTGTACTTAGTATGAAACCATATGCAGACATATCATGAAATCATGCTAAGAAATGACATTTCATAAAGTATGAAATTTTCTTTGGAAAACCTTATGCACATTCAAGAAGATTATTCCAAACAATAAGACATATTCATTAAGTCATGAGCATGTACATCACAAGACCAACAATACTAAGTCTAATCAAGTCAACATGCATATCACATAATTGAATACATAGTCAAGGCAACTCGATTATCAAGTGATAATAGCAACAATCATGAATAAGAATTCATTACAACATAACCAAAGCAAGATAATTACGCATGAACCCTCATTAAGTAAACTAGTGCAATGACTAAGTAAAGCCCCATAACCTTGCTCAATCAAGAAAACCCAACATGAATCATTACCAACATCAAACTTCACATAGCATGGCATTTTGAGAGTACATATCCTCATACTTTAGAAATAGAGACCAACACATATTCATAAGTGAAACCAACCATCATGTAGTATTTTCAATGTGTAAAATTATCATGTACATATCATGTAGATTTATAAGCATATACATACATAAAAGCATCCTCCTAAAGTTTCCCTCAAGGAAAAGTAGTGCAAGACATAGGTAGAGTGCCATGCCCCTGCCTAAGATAAGTCAAACCTCTCAAGTCACCCTAGTTGGTTTGTACTCCATTACTTCATTTTAGTTTAGGGAACACTTGCCTTAACTGACATATACCACAAGAGATAAGTGTGGAATCCGGTGTTGTAAAACCTTCTACAGATTTACGGTGGTCTACCGGCCAAAGGAAAACCAAACATAACATAGCTTTCTAGGTGGATCCACTAGCTAGTCTTCCTATGGGGGCAACATAGTTCAAGAACTAAGAGATAGGTACAATCTCTCTACATGTCGTTGGCAATTGTAGCCTCATTTCATGGGAATCCATAAGATGAGTATCCCTCATAGGGGAGAAAACAACTAATGTGGAACTATAAGGTGAAAATTCGTCTATGGAAAGTCAACACCACCCATTGACAAGTTCACTCGGTGCTAAGCTAAGTTCCTTATTGAAATGTCTTTAATACCTTTATTGATCATCATAGATTAATGTAGGTAATATGGTATATCCCTTGTATAATAATCATTATCGTAGCTCAATAAGAATTGCATGAGTATAATCTTTCATTACAATTCGTTCACGTAAGGTTAGCACATTTACATAGTCACCTCATATTAAGGAACATTGTTATGTCATCACCAACCTAATAATATTTACGTATTAGCTAAAACTTCATGAACTATTGTGAAGACATTTCAATTAAACATCATACCAACCCTATCAATCTTAATACAAGGTATACTTCAATACAACATCATCACTTAATCACAACTAACCGTAATTGAAGTAAATAGTGGAGATCATAAGACTTACCAAGTCCCCTGCATAATCCATCATCAAGGTCTTACCATAAACCCTTAACTAAACTCAATTTAGTTGTAATGTCATCACACAATAATAACCAACATGATAACAAGGCTAATTGAATCAATACATCACCATTCATCACTAGTTCACAACTTAAGACACGAAACTTAGGTCAAAGTCATAATCTAGATACATTACTCAAGAACTAGCAGGATAGAACTATAATTCATCTGAATCAATTCATAGTTCATACAAAAACATCATCTACTAGCATTTGACTAATAACCAAGTCAATTGAACCAACACTACACATTTCATATCAAGATCATAACCAAGGGTTAAAAGGAATAGGTCATCTTCTACAAACTAGACCAATACATCAAGAAATAACATAATTAATTTATAATACATGTTAATATATTAATAATATCTAAAAGAAATCATAAACAAATTAATTCATAGCATCAATTTCATATTGGAGGAATACCCACATGAACTTCTTATTTTTGAAATCAATTTGATGGAACCCTTTGAGGAAATAAGTCTCAAAGGTGAAAGGAATCCCATACCCTAATGTTTGATGAAGATTTATGGATAAACATGACCCTTTGCAGTCCTTAAATCCACCTCTAGATTGTCTTCTATGAAGTTCTTCAATTTACGAGAGAAAGAAGAAAGAAGGAAGAGAAATTTGGGTTTGTGAATTATTAGAGCTTAGGTTAGTCTAATTAGCTTTGGGTCTTTATATTGGTCGTTAATTAACTTAATAAGACATACCATAACCCTAATTAACCTCTTAACTAAGAAAACTAATTAAATTCATTAAATCAAAACGTGCAGCAAAAACAGTGGTCTCATAGACGAGACCACGTAGACGCCTTGTGGGTCAATCGACGGGCGAAGGACCAACCGTCCTGTTGGTCCGTCGTTGAGTTCAGAGACTGTGCAATGGAGGCTTCCCATGGATTTGGATATGTTTTCATCAAGGGAAGCAGTCCACGCCGTGTCGATTGGACAATGAATCATGGGTTGCATCCGTTGGTGGACACTGGCATGAGCAGCCTTTGACCCCAAAATGCAAGGGTCCTCTTAAAGGTCCCTTGGTTGGTCATTGGGGAGTCATGCCCGAACGTTTAGACTGTAATCTAAATCTAATACGTATTAGAAACCTTTCCACCAATTTTATAATTTTTTGGATCGTAAAAGCTAGTCAAATAGGCTAAGGCACGGTAGCACCCAATGAACTAGTTTCTAGACGTTATGGATGTTCTTTGATGTTTTGACTTTTAAACTTCCTAAATGACTTTTATACATTAAAAAGACCTTAAAAGAGTGTCTAAACCTTAAGACACTCATGTTATGATCTTGAACATGTCTTAGATTTTTTAAGTGTTATAACACAACATAGAAATCATGCTAAAAATGAAATTTGTTCAAAACATGCTAATTTACTTTGAAAAGCCTCATGCACATCCAAGAACCCATATAAAATAATTAAAATGTAACTCTTAAGTCAAGGCCATAAACAACACAAGACAAACATCTTAAATATAGTAATGTCAACATATATAAAGTTCATAACATCATAATATTATCAAGACCAACACCCATAACCCATCATTTAGCCTATAAATGCAATTACCAAGAAAATGTCATAACCCTAATCAATAAAGTAAACCAAATAAAGGACCAGAAGGAACGCCTAACTTCGCATAACATAGTATTAAGAGTAATCCTTTTCATACTTAGAAGTATAGACCACCAACATGTTGATAAGTGAAACTATCATAAGGAATCAATAACATGTAAAGTCAAAATATACATAATAGCCAATATATAAGTGCATAAGAACATAATAACCACATCCTAAGGCTTCCCTCAAGGCAAACTAGTGCAAGTCATATATAGAGTCCCATACCCCTACATAGGTTAAGTCAAACCTCTTAAGTCTTCCTAGTTAGTTTTTAATTCATTACTTCATTTTACTTTCGGGAACACTTGAATTAAACGAAATAAACCACAAGATCTAAGTGTAGAATTCAGTGTCATAAAACCTTACACTGATGGAAGGTGGTCTACCAGCCAAAGTAGTACCAAACATGAACATAACATCTATGTGGATCCACTAGCTAGTGTTCCTATGGTGGCAACATAGTTTATGGAGCTTGGGGACTGTTATGGAAATATCACTCTATGCCTTTTTTTGGGCTATGAGGCTATCCACCCCGTGAGGACTATGGTGAACCCTACCTTCCCTTCTTGGGAAGGCGCCACCCTCATCTTCGTGTTCACTCGGTTTTAAGCTAGAGTCCATTTTGAAATGTCTTTAAACCTTTATTAATAATCATAACATAGTTTAGGTCATTGGTTCTACCCTTATATAATAATCATCATAGCTCAATAGGAACTGCATGAGTATTGTCCTTTCATCTAACATATGTGAGGTTAGCACATTTACATGATCACATTATGATAAGGCACATCTATAAGTCATCACCATCCTTATATCATTACATCATAGCCAAAAAGTCACAAGTCATAATTCAAAATATTCCAATTCAACATCATATCAACCCTAATCAATCTTATCATAAGGTATACTTCAATACAATATCATCACTAAAGATAAATAATCATAATTGAAGTAAAGGATTGAGATCAAAAGACTTACCCCAATCTCCTTCACAAGCCATCATCAACGTTTTACCATCAACCATTTAATTCAACCCAATAATTAGTGTAATATCATTACACAGTAGTAATTAACACAATAATGAAGTCAATTGCATCATCAATATCCCAATTAATTTCAATTCATAACCTAGGGGTAGGGGGGAAAGGGTTCACCATGAATTCTTAAAGAAATAGATCAAATCTCAACAATACGTTAACCTAGGTAGTCCATTAATGAATTAGAATTGATAAGAACAAGTATAACAATCAATACATTCATCAATTTCTATCAATTCATAGGCAACATCCAAAATTTGGGAAATTTGGGGAAAGGACATGATCTACATGAAATTCCATCAATTAACATCAATTACCCAACAATCTACACTTAATTAGTCATAGGCAATATCAATTAATCATAATCAACCATCAATTTGAAGTTTAGAAGAAAACCCATTAGAATAGAAAAATCCCTTGGAATTGGTTGTTTTAGAAAACTTTGAGAGGACCTCTTGGGTAAAGGAATCCCAAGAGTGAAGAACCCATATCTTAATGAAGACTATTCCACTAAAATCAAGTGAAATCCTAGAGAAATCGGTATTCTTCTTCAAGCTTTGTACTTTCTTCGATGGAGGTTGAATAGAGAGAGAAAGTAGAGAGAGGTGAGAGCTTTTGGGTTTTGATTTGGGGATTTTACTTAAGTGAGTGAATGTGAGGGAAAAAATGACTTAAAATACACATATATTCCTCCCATGAAATATCCTAAATACCCGTCACTCATGTTGACGCTTTAATGAAGTCAAACTTGAATTCCAAATTTCATATTTTCATCGGCGAACAAGTCCGCGATGGGGAGCTTCTAATGCATGATTTTCTAAATTCATTTTTGAGACAGGAGTATGCGACCTTCCCATGACGTAGACTTGAATTTTAACAAAGGTCCAACCAAGTCTGGGACATGGAGACGTTTCACCCGTGTATATTTAGGTTGCTGCTTTTGCAGCTTGCCAAGACAGGTTTGGGGTCCTTTTGTGGACCCCAAGAGGGACCCTTGGGAGTTCGTAATTTGATGTTTTTACCCTACATATATGGTTATACCTATTTAAAGTTATTCTACAAGTTTTTGACCTCATACAACACCTCTAAACCTTCTCGAAACCTAAGGATGTTTTTTAACTAGCTTCCGGATGTCATGGGTGTTTCTTGATGTCTTGACTCCAAACATACTAAATGGTTTATAAACATTTTTTAGTCTTAGAAACAGTGTTTTAAGGTTTAGTTCATCATGTGAGGTTCTATCTTAGGTCATGGACTTTCGAGTGCTACAATAGTGAGGACAAAGATAATCCATTACACTTTTGCTGTATGGAGTCTCATGTATGCTATATTATGTACTATACCTGATATCGGATTTGTTGTAGGCACGGTTTGCTGATTTTTGGGCAAGAACGTTGGACTGTAGTCAAGTGTATTATAAATTACGTTAAAAGTATTGGGAATTATATTCTTGTTTTCCACCCTTGAATTCTTGTAGCTATTTGATATACAGTTTCAGATTTCCAGTCAAATAGAGATTCTACGAAATTGACCTCAGATATGGATTAACTTTGGGAGGTAGAACCATAGTTTTGAGGAGCATAAATCAATGATGTATTTGTTGATTCCACTATTGAAGTTGAATATGTAGAAGCCTCTATGGAGGCTAAAGAGGCTGTTTTGGCTCACATATTTTCTATAATAGCTTGTTATGGGTCCTTCTATTGAGGCACCAATCACACTCTGTTGTTATAATAGTGGTGAAGTTTCCAACTCAAAAGAATCAAGAAGCAATAAAAGAGTAAGCACATTGAGTGGAAATATCACTTGATTTGTGAAATTACTCAAAGGGGTTATGAGCGACTATTAAAGATTGAATCGAAGAACAATTTGGAAGATCAATTTACCAAAGGCTTACGAAGAAGTCTTTTGATAAGCATGTGGATGAAATTGGTGCTAAAATTATACATGCATGGGTATAAGTCTATGTGTGGGAGATTGTTCTAACATACTATTAACCATATGGTTGGGTTATAGTATTGATTTTAATCTTTTATAAAGATTTCACTTTTTATGTTAATTATTACAAATAAGTCTTTGTTTAAATAGATCATTGTGTTTGTATGTGTGCATATTACTTATATAGTAGACTCTTTTTGGGTATAGAGTTATTTTAATCATACAAGGAACATTAAAATTGTCGGTTCGTATAAGTTAGAAATAAAATGTTCATAACAAAGATGAATTTGTAGAAACATCTTGATGATTGTCAAACAAGATTGCATATAATTCAATCTTAATTATGGAAATGGTAAAATTCCAGCTTCTTATGTTAGTAAACTTAAATATCTCTAGTCATAACATAATCTTATACTTTTAGTTAGTATGATATGTGTAGTTTTCTTTATTATTTTAATGTACGAAAAGGTGATAGTCTATGATGAAAAGAAAATATTCCTAATTGATTAGATAGTAACAAATAACATTTGTGAAATAATTATTAGTTGATAGAACCATATTACATATATGAGAAAGAAGACACCCATTTATGGTTGCTTATAAGTTATAATGTGAAAACCTTGCAGGTAGATTATATGTATATCTGTCACATGAATTATTAAAATATAGGATTAAATTAATCAATGAATTAATTTTTCTTAGTTTTTATTTAATTTATTGGTGTCGGTAATTCTAACATGGGGAGTTAATATGTTGTAACGGTAAAAAACTTGATTAAATAGAGAAGTGAATTTAAGGATTTTTAGTGGTTAAGTCTGTGATTTATTATGATATGGTTAATTCATGCTTGTACGATTGAAATATTACAATTAAAAGCCTACGCTAATAAATTTATGGCCCCTGCTATGCCTAATTTATTGATCGAGTTCGGAAAAGAAAAGGACTATAAGTATTTGTTTCATTTTAGAAATAAATCAATTTTTACTTTTATTAGTTTTAAAAAGAAAAAACTTACTTATTTCATTAAAAGAAGAGAGAAGATAATAATGTGTTTCTTTGTTTCCTCAAAGATGAAATAAATAAATAATAGTGTTCAATGGTTACTAGAGACAATAGGTGTTGTTTATTGGTTGTTGATTACCCTTGATGTTTAATGACTGTCTAATTACAATTAATAATCTTTAATGGTTGTTGATAACTGCTGATCATGGTTGTTATTTTTCTTTACAACTTTTATTATTATTGGTTTGCTAATCTGAATAAAGGAGATAACAAGCTTAAGAAATTTATTATTGGTGGTATTTTATGAGGTAAGGAAAATTCTTTTATTTTTTGGTTCTTTTTGTTGGAATAAGTGACAATAAAAAATGAATTATTTTATCATAGGATAAAAGAGATCTGGAATGAATTGTACTACTCTAATATGTTTGAATTTATTTTCGGTAGTATGTTTACCTTCAATAAGTATGAGTATTTTTATCTTCTTCCCAAGTGCACTGAAGAATTGAACTAATTTAGATTTCTTTTCAATTAGAAATGTTCTTTTATGCATATAGTTTTAAGGTCCGCCCTTTAAATTTTGTCAGTTTTTCCCTATATTCTTTATTTTATATAAATATGAGAAGAAATAAATGAACAAATGTTGTCTTCTAACAATTATTGAATATTCGTTTAGTTTCTCATTGAAATTCAATGCCTTTTAAAGAAAATTTGAATATGATTGAAAATAGGAAAGAAGAAATAAATTAGCAAGAAAAATGACTTGTATGGAATCATTGCTGACAAATAGACTATGATTCTATGGGGGAAATCAGGTTTTATATTTATTTCCCTTGATTGTTATTTTTTTTATATTCTTTATAAGTTATTAGATTTATTTCATAAATGTTTGGACAGATGGTCATCATGTGATGATCTCAGAATATATATTTATTACTATTAATATATATTTATTACCATGTGAAATGTGATTTTCTCTGACTTTTGGGGACTAAAATCCTATGGTTTTTAATCCGTTGGTTTGAAGAATCTAAGCACTTCACGAAGAAATCAGATTCTGTATTGGTTTGAATGATATAAAAACTTCACTAATTTGTTTAATAGTCAGTTTGAATTAATATTCAGATTTGAAGATTAGAAAATCTTCATCTGGATTATAAAGGCTAAATGATTTGAAAAGGATAAAAATCTTCATTGTTAGCTAGAAACGGTGTTCTATTTGAGCTTTCTGAAGATCAAAACCTTTTTTATTTATTAATCTGTCTAAATGTGAGACTAATTCAAAGAATATAAAACTTCTCAAGAATTCAACGTTCATTCGTTAAGGAATGCAAGTATATTAAAACTTCCTCGTTAAATTAGAAACATGTTGTATAATGATTGAATCTTTATTGTTACTCAGTGGTCTGTCTTATTGCGACAGAAAGGAAATTGATCACTAGTGACATAATATTAGTGATTTTTATACTTGCTATGGGTGTTTCTACGGATTAAATCTCCAAAAGAAGGTTTCATGTTTCTAATGTGTATTTTGATGGTACACATTTTGAAAGTATGGGGAAGAACATATGAAAAATAATTTCACAGATTTGAAAAATAATTTTGAGAATTTATTTAAAATGCGGGGCGGGGGCAGGGTTTTTTTTTACCTTTTATGAAGAAAAATGACACTTACTATCTTATTTAAATTTCAAAGTAGAAGATATATAATTAAAAGGGGATAATGTACAAGTATCCCTTAAAAATATGCCCGAAATCTCAGAGACACACTTATACTATACTAAAGTAGTATTACCCCCTGAACTTATTTTATAAGTAATTTCCTACCCCTCTTCAGCCTACGTGACACTATCTTGAAAAAAGTTTGGCCCACAAGATAGTTCCACGTAGGCCCAAAAGACAGAAAATAATTAATAAACTAAGTTTAGGGGGGTATTAGGACCTTATTATAGTATAAGTGTTCCTCTGAGATTTCGAGTTTAGGTTTAGTGGGTACTTGTGCATTATCCCAATTAAAACATTATATGAGTCTTTCTTTAATAGTATATGATATGACTAGTATAAAACTACAAATTTATATTACACGGTCAGAGGAATTATACTCTATGATGAAAAATTGTCACTTAAAAGATTATGATTTTTCATGAAAATATATGTCTATTAAAATAAATTTGTTCTTATAGACATAAATACTAGTTAAAAGTTTTTTTATGGTAACTGGATATTTCGTTCATAACCAAATAGTAACTTTACTAAACAAAGTAGTATTGGAAAAACTTTTCATTCATAATACCAACAAATTTACTAACAAATGTTATTGTGCTGTAACAATATCATTTGTGTGATAATGCCCTTATCGGATTGATGAGAATATCATCATTGGTAATTCAATAGAAAATTGAATTTTACGGAAAGATCCTTCTAAAATACACATATGATAAGGTATTGACTCTAAAAATATTTGTGTATTTGAGAAAGTTATAAAATGTAAAGAACAAAATATTTGTGGAAAAAATTTACCTGTCAAAAGGTCTTTTCAAACTTAGTATTTCTATTTGTTATTAATTGCTTGAATCAAACTGTTGTGACATAAATCCTTTGAACATGTCAATTACAAAAAAATGGAAAAATTAATCCACATAGAAGTTTTAACCAACTCTTAGTGGAATAAATCAAAATGTCAAGTATGTGTTGAATCGATGTATGTTAAGTATATGTATAATTACATTGAAAGGAATTTTAACTCCTTAATTTGATTCACACTGACATTTATGATATGAAGTTAACGCCGTCACTTTGTTGGAAAAAGCATTCATAAAGTTTATTGGCAATTGCACTAGATATCGTTATTTTTATTTGTTAAATGATAAAGATGAAGCAATAGAAACATATAGGCAATATAAATCTGAAGTTGAAAATCAGTTGGGTAAAAAGATTACCATGATTAGAAGTGGTATATGTAGCAAATATGAATCTTCTTTTGCATTAATATATTTGCAAAATTGAATCATCCATAAAATTATTGCACATACTCACCTCAATATAATGAAATTTTTGACGCGAAAAAATGGAACTTAGAAGGAAATATTTAATGTCCTACATATATATTAAGATTAATCACAAAATTTGTGGGGGTGCTATCAATATAGCAAAAGAATAAAACAAAAGTTTTATCGTTTGGAAAGAGAATATTTTTTGATTGTTAGTAAAGGGAGTAACAAATAAAAATTTTTGTTTGGTAACAAAGAGAGCACCACAAAATCATTTTTGTACAGGCTTTATTGTAGCCTGATAAAAAAATTATTGTCATCGCTTAAGTATATAAGAATTAACTCTTGAGAGATAGTGAGCTAGCGATTTCCAATGTAGTCTATTCCATATGAGAAATGAAAATGAGAGAACTATTCCCAAATGAGTCAAAATAAGACCTAAGACTGTGGATTGTATATTCAATGGATATGCTACTAATAGTGAAGAATGTCGATTTATGGTTCAAAAGTCTGAACTATTGGATAGTCAAGTGAAGGGTCTAAAAAACCTTGGAAAGAACCAAATGAGGATGTACTTAATAAAGAGATTCAAAGGTGTCTTCAATCTCATGTGACAAATTACTTCCTTCGAGTTTTAATATTGTAACATATTTTCTTGAAAACGAGTCTCGTAAGTTCAAAGAAGTTATGTCCTCAAAGAACTCATTCTTTTTGGGACTAGGTTGTCAACAGTAAGATTGGTTCAATCTTGAACAATCATACTTGAGAGTTTGTTGATCTTCCTCCGAAAAATAAACCTTTTTATTCAAAGTTGATCTAGAAAAGGAAAAGAAAGTTAATAAAACTATTGAAAAATGCAAAGCAAGACTTTTTGTGTAATTAACTGATTATCACTAAGTTTTATGTAAATAGTGGATAGCTCAAAACTCAACATCCAAACTGGGAATGCAACATTTAATATGATAATGATTCATTAAAAACTAAGGCATGTATAACTGAACAACTGAAATATCTGACCTAGCAAGTGTAATTCAAGAACGAAAGAATACAAATCTAGGGTTTTGAAATTCATGCAATAAACTGAATAATAAAATGATAATCTTATTTGGAACATATAACTAATAAGTTTATAAGTTCTAGAAACCCTAGGTCTAATCATGATATGGGAATCAAGAATCTGATTGAAAACTAGTGACCCAATGGGTGAGAGTAAGCCACTAGTGAAATCCCACATACCTGGTGATGAAATGTACAGAAAAATACTCAAGTTTCGGTGCTGAAACTGTTGGAGCCTATGGCGTTCTTGAACTAGGGTTCTTAAGCTTTTTCTCCTCTCTTACTTCTAATTTTTTAAGTTTTGATTTATTGATTTGACTTGGATATGGTTTAGTTATGTCTGTAGGCTTAAACTGACAAAAATATGATGATTTAGGGTCAAAATGATGTAAATTAGGGTTTAAACGAAGTGGAAAAGGTCCAAAAGACCCCTGTAAAAGTTGTTGTCGGACCAGTCCATGGCCAGGACTGACGGTCTGTCAATTGACCAACGCCCCGTCGGTTGGTCTGTTGGTTGGTCCCTTTCAATAGGCCTTTACTAAAACGGGCATTACTTTTTAGTCGGAGGTCTGATTTTAGCAAGGTCGGTGGCTATGGAATGTTAATTCAATTATATATCTTCGTGTAGGTCATGGGACACCTAATTTATTTTTATCTAAGACTTATGACCATTTGAATTTCACCCAACTGCATTTCCCCTTAATTGTCTGCTAATTTCCCACCTACGGACCGTAGGTCTACCTACAAACCGTGTTGGTCATCTGCAGCTCTTGTCAGCTAGTGGGTGAAGGGATTGTAGATCGACGATCATGAACTACATAACGTGGTCTTACCTATGGACCGTAAGTCCGTCCGTCGACCAACACTTAACCAATTTTTCTAGGTTGAGATATTTGGGAGTTTCTGATCCCATCGAGGGTTGTGCAAGATGGACTATGAGTTAGGCTACGGTCCGTCGATGTTCTCGTCTGTTCCACCGGCAAATTTTCTGAAAAACTATTTTTTTTTTTGTCTGTTTTAGCTAGGATTTGTTACATTTGCTTTTTATTTTCCTTTCCTGTCTGTTGTATCTCGGAATTGAAACTTTAGATTTTTACAATTTGGCACGAAAAGTGAGACAATATTTACTTCTTATATTTTGTTTTCAAATGTCAAAATTCAATGAGATGGCATTCCAAGAAGATCAACTCAAAATCTACATCTGCATTCAAATCTTGATCTACATCCTTATGCATTCACATCCACTTCAGATCGAAATCCGTATTTGCATCTACATCCAAACCTTGGTCTGCGTCTCCATTTACATCTGCATTTGAATTTTCAAAAATTGATAGATTCAAATTATATATCGATGTGGAATACATCCTTGATCTTACTACAGGAAACATAAGACCTATCACACGGAACTAAGCAAAATTTTGAGGACAACAAGCCTAAAGAGTGCCAAAGATATGACTCCTATTATTTATTATTTCTTATATTGCGTGTCAAATTAATAGTGGACGATTATTGTTAGCCAGATGGAGTAATCCAGAGTTTAAATTTTTATCTCGATAATATAAAAGACAAATTCATCCTGAATGTTGTATCAAAATTAATTATTACCTATAATTGTTACCAAATAATAAACACAATCATTTTTTCCGTCACTCTAAAAGCTCACCAATTTTTGCATACTTTCTATGGTTTTTTTGGTAAGTATTTATATTTTTTAAAGTTTTACTATTTTAGTTAAATTAATCTATTATATTTAGCAATTTTTTACAAAATTAAAAAATAAAAAAGCTCGTGATCAGTATTTAAAAGAGAAAAAAAATCTACTTTCAATGATTACACAATAATTTTGGCTACTAATTCACAACATTACGAGAAAATGAAGGAAATTTTAAATGTATGTGTAAGGTCTGTAGTAAAAATTTAAAATAAACTTCAACGACCACGTGCAATTTATGAATTCCATATAATTAGTTGTATATTTATTTGCATTCAAAAGAGAAATATTTTTTATAATTAATAAGAATATCAAAAGGTATATGATACATATTGTAACACCTCAGGAACCTAGCATACTGAACAACAGAAAATTTGGTGAACCAGGGAGGGGTTCATGGACCGTGAAAGGGATGCGGTCCGTCGACTTGCCCGTGGTTCACATCCATCCAGCGTGGTAGACCATTGTGCCCACCACGGGCCATGGTCCCAATTATAAGTCGTGGATTTGCTTGTCAAGTAGAGTCAGCAGACCCCCTAGTCAAAGTGAAGAACCATAGTGGCTTTAACGGTTTGTGGTCCTTCACACGGTTAATGATGTTTTCTGTAGAGGTGAGTACTCAGAACCAGTAAGAACTGGCCAGCAATCACAACCCGCTGGATGGACCATAGTTCCATGAACGGTCTGTTAGTGGCTCTGTGGGTGGGCCTCGTTAGCTTTTAAGTCAGGGTAATTTTTGTCTTTCCCTTTATACATAGAGCATCTAAAAAATGTTGTTTAATACCTAAACTGTATCATTTTACTCTATCTAAGCCTAATAATATAGTAAGAACCTACTCAAAACTTTCATTCTCAAAAAATCATCCAAACTTAATCATAATGAGGAGAAGGAGGCGAAAATTTCTTTCATGAACAAGAAGCAATGCTCTTCAAGCTTCAGCCCGATATGCTAGAGATTTCCCCATATTTTTCATCACATGGTATGTAGGATTTCAGTATTCTATATAGATTGTATAGACCTATGGTTTCGAAAACATTGTAGATTTTTCGTGATTTAGCTATTATAATATTCTTAACAGAAATATAATATTTTCTTATTATGGTTGTTTAATTCCTTGTATAAAACTCAGAACCTTAGTTTGTGTAGATTCCCTTAGTTCTTGAATTACACTTGCTTGGTTAATTAAGTAGATAATCATGCTCCAGTTCCGAAAGTCACATTATCAGTATATTAATGTTTCATTCTAAGATTGCATGTCAATAATTTGAGCTTTTTAGTATTTAAGTTACATTTCAGCCATATTCAAATTTACTTGGGAGTATGCTTAGCATCGAGTTGCACTACGGTTTAGCTTACCCTTATTGTCCAGGAACTACGTGCTCTCTGGGAGTACAAGTCTCCGCTGATGGGAATCATAATTAGTGAGTGGGCTAGTCATGCCTTTATACCCCTAACAAGGTATATTGAGTTATCTCTATGGGGAATTTACATCGAACTCCACATTTATGTAACGTAGTTTATGTCGATTAATAGTAGATCCCATAGTAAGACTCTTTGGGAATTTTACCAGGTTTTTATTATATACTTCTGCATTTCAGTTTAGTATATACTTCGTCACTGTATTCAATTTATCTTTTAAATTACATTTCGATGTTAACATTCTTGCTCAGTTTACTTCAGCACTCAATTATATTTTTTCCAACCTATGTATATTTGTTTAGGTTAATATCTATATCACACTTTGATCGATTCTCCATTTGAATTCAAAAGCAATAGTGGTAAGTCCTCATATTTCGAGGATAATAGACATGCTTTTATTTTAGTCGTCCCTTTAAGTTTTTAAAATTTTTAGAGTTTGCAGGGGGGGCATGTCCAACACTCAACTCATTTAGACAACTTTGAGACATAATAATAGATTCAACATGAGTTGTTAAGTGGTGTTTTAGTTATCCATTATTTTATAATCCACACATTACATGTCTTATTATGTTTTTCTCAGTATGCTTGATATATGTTAGGCACAGAGTTAACTTGGGATCATTCATGATAATATGTCTTGTTTTACATTAAGGGGGTACCCTCGGGGTTCGACAATATTGTTTTAGAGCTAGGTTAAAGAGTCCTAGGATGTCTTAAAGCCTAACTTAGTAGAGTATACTTCATAGATGTGAAGCGCGCCACAACTTGAGCAGAGACTACAACTGTTTTTATTAAAAACTTCACTTTGTTTTCAAATTTTAGGGTGTGTGAGGTATGATTAATCTTCTCCTTTCTAAACTGTCGTTATGAGATAAAGACCATAACTTCCTTTAAAGCCAATGGACTTAATCCTAATGCATGCAACGCTAACACAATATCTCTTGTGCCGAAAAATGAGGTTATTAATGTAAAGTTTCGGAATGTGATCCAACTCTTGGATCAATGTGTGCCCAATAAGTATAATAAGCAGGCCATAGTTTCTTGCAAAAACTAATGATGGATCAGCTGCAGCTAAGGTTTTAGACTTTGTTCGGACGAATATGCCATTGTTTCTAGGTTCAAAGGTTTGTGAGGACCCATAAAACTTCATTAATGAAATCAAGATCATCCTAGAGGTGATATAGGTAACTATAAATGGAAGGCTGGAGCAGGAATTCTTCTCGTATTTAGTTCACTTAGTGGAAAGACAACAAGGGTGTAGATGCAGCTTCTGTGACTTAGAGATTTTCTACATAGGTTCTTCCCAAGAGAGTTGAGAGAAGCATAGGTGTAAGAGCTTATGAACATGAAGAAAGGTTCAATGTCTTTCCAGGTGTGTGGGCCTAAGTTTATCCAACTCTGGAAGTATGCTCCACACATGGTTGCCTATCCAAGGGTACACATGAGGAAGTTCTTGTAAAGGGTATCCGATCTGGTGATGACCGAGTGCAGGAATGTTATGCTCTTATGGGATATGGATATCTATACACAAATGACTCATGCTTAGGAATTTTAGGGAGATATACTAAGGGAATCGGCTAAGTTTGAAAAAAAAGCTAGCAGGAAATTATGAATACTAAAACAAAAGTTGGACGGCGGAAATTGCTAACAAATTCAGCAAAGGTCTATGGTTTAAGTACCTGCATCAGCTAGTACTTCGCCCCCCGGGTTTTTAAAGGATCAAATAGGGTGGAGATCATGATCTATGTCTCTATGGAGTGCTTTAAGTAACAACACATTCTCCACATGTCAAAATTGTGGTACCATCTGGGTGAGGGGATTACAAGTAGTGTAGTGTGCTTTCAATGTGGTTAGTCTAGTCATAGGTTGTATGCTAGGTAGATAAAGGTGTTAAGAACATTAGGGATCAATCTATAGCTACAGAGCACCAATTGGCCACCCAATCTGTCAAGGTTCTTCATATGGTACAACTGGCAATTAGTGGATGCTACTGATCAGGAGATCAAGTCTTATGATAAATGGGTCAAAGCTTATAAGATGGAAAGGTTCTACATTTCAGACTAAATAGAAAATGAATTTCAACATCCACATGAGTCTATGAAATCTGCTTAAGATACGTTCGAATCTCTGATAGAGATGTCCGGAGAGTAGAATCATGCTACCAAGCAGACTTCCATAAAGGCTCTCTTGAATACAAAAAATAGTAGAAGGATCACCTTTCAAGGATCATGTTAAGATGAACTTAACATTATAAGTCATTTGAATGAGCTGGAGATACTTGACACTACTACTGATAAGGAATCTCAAGTGGAGATTATCCTATGGACTCTGCCAGGCAGTTTTAAACTGTTTCTCTAGAATTATAGTAGGAACAACATGTATTTGTCTCTAGCAAAATTTTTGAATGTACTGACTATGGCAGAATCCATTATCAAATAGAAAACTTCTCCCTCTATGGAATACATGGTGGACAAACATGTCTCTTCATCATCTAAGACGGCCAAACATGAACGAGAAGTCGTGCAAGGTTGTGGCACTTGGAGGTTCTAGTACTGGTGTCGGTAAGCCCAAGAGAAAGAGCTACCATTGCAACCACCTGGTCATTACAAGAGGCAATGCCCCGACTATCAAGACAAAATGAAGAAAAAAGGTAATTCTTGATTAAATATGGTTAAAATTTATTTAGTGGTTGTTTCCACCTAATTATAAGGTCTAGATCAAAAGGATTGTTGACCATTTCTACACTTCTTTGTAGGTTTTCAAGAAATGTGACGGCTAAATGAGAATGAAGTTTGCATTTTTCAGGCGAATGAGGAACCAACACCATTCCTATCAATTGGAAGATCTCTTTTTTTCCTTTATTAATTCCTGATGTACCGTGGTTTCACGGTTCCTTTAATGCTTTTTCCTTAAGTTTAATGTGTCTCTAAGGCCTTTCATTTATTGGTTTTAATGTAGTTTTCTCTTTGTTTGCAAGAAATCTTTCCAGAAGAAGAACGTGGGAGCCTTGTGCTTAAAATTGCAGAAGTGACGACCTACGGAGCCATCGACAGCCCGTCGTGACCTTGACGGTCCATAGGTGGCCATTGTCGTACGAAGAAAAATGCTGCTAAAG
Organism: Solanum pennellii; assembly: GCF_001406875.1. NCBI lineage: Eukaryota > Viridiplantae > Streptophyta > Magnoliopsida > Solanales > Solanaceae > Solanum > Solanum pennellii. Next base: position 49,101,452 of record NC_028641.1, on the reverse strand, counting down.
AAAGATGGGGAATTCTGACTAAATGTGGGGTAATGGAGGATCTCGATGGACCCTCATAGCCAGGACGGACCGTCTTGCACATTTGTTAATGTTAACAAAAAGTAGCCCCATCACACATCTTTAAAAGATTTCAAGTATGTAAGAGCGGAAGCCATTGACGGACCGTCATGCACGCAACGGAACGTCATCCATGTCTGTCGATGGTAACAGAAAGTTAGTGAATAGAGAAGCAGAAAAAGAAGTTATGTATGGAACGACGGAGGGCCTCAATGGTCTATCGTGACCTCGATGGTCCGCCCTAGTCATCGACGCAGACGCATTTTTAGGCAGATTTTCCTTAAATACATTTCCCTCTTTTTTTAGGACTCTATTATTATAAATACTTGTAAAAACCTCGTTTATGGGGTTAGATTCTTGGATATATTCTTGTTTTATTTTTCCAAGCGTTGAATTTTGGGATTTTTTGAAAATTACTTTATTTTCCGGAATCGTTTGTTGCATGTTTTTGATTAATTCATGTAATTCTATGGATTTTCCTTAATCTAATCAAAGTAAGTGCATAATTCTTATCTAATTAAAATGAATTGTGTGATTATTAACATGGATAACTAAACTCCATAACTAGGATTGTGGGAATAATGGGTAAATAACAAGGTAAAACCTACCTAAAATAACTCTTCTTGAATGGTGTCATGGATGTATTGATAATTCTTTCGTTTAGAAGTCTTTTTAACGATTGCACATGTTAGAACTCGCCTTGTTGCTACTTGCTGTACCAAGGAGGTAGATAATAAGAAAAGAATTGTCAACATAGATTTAGTATACACTATCTAATTGGCTAGTGTCAGTTGGTGCGAAGTAACAACTAAGTCAAACATCGATTATGATACTTAATAGGAGGTAAAGGTAAGGTTTAGTAAAGCATACACACGTAGCTGGACAAAGGTTCAGTGTGAAATATTGTAGTTGTCGGACCATGAAATTAATAATACATAAGTTACCACTTTGCATGCAAGATACTAGGAAAGAATTGTTATATCTAGAATTACTACGTTATGAACCTGTGGGGAACACTTAAGCCCTAGTTACTCTCATTAATTGATAAAAATCAAATCTTTGAACGTCTTACTTATTTACTTAGAAATAGATATTACAGTTATTGTTTAAAAACCCCCTTTTTGTTACTTGTTTCTTCAAAAGGACTTGACTAAATAGAAGTAATAATAGGTTAAAGTTGTGTCAAAATCATTTTCCTCGTGGGATCGACCCCAACCTCATTGTTGCCGGACCAAGGAATTAGAGATACATAACTTACCACTTTGCATGCAAGATACTAGAGAAGGATTGTTATAGCTAGAATTACCACGTTATGAACCTGTGGGGAACACTTAAGCCCTAGTTACTCTCATTTCTTGATAAAAATCAATCTCTAAACCTTTTAATTATTTACTTAGAAATAGCTAATTACAGTTATTTTTTAAAACTCCCATTTTTATTACTTGTTTTTTGGAAAGGACTTGACTAAATAGAAGTAATAATATGTTAAAGTTAAGTCTAAATCATTTTCCTCGTGGGATCGACCCCATCCTCATAGATGGGTTCTTTACTTTATACGACCACTTATACTTCCTTTCGAGAAGTAAATTTGAGCATATCAAATTTTGGCACCTTTTATTACCAAAGTGGCTTTTATATTAACTTTAAGCTTATTACCAAAGTTTAGTCAACATTTTCCTGATTTTACTTTTTCTTTTTGTTGTTATCTCTTGCAGATCTAACTTCTATGTATGCCAAGTACACGGAGTAGAGGAGAACCCACACTCTCACCCGAACCCGAACTAAAGCATACACTGCGCTGAATAAATCGAAATTTGGGTATTCTCGATGAAGATCACAACCCGAAACTTCCACCATCGGGTGATGCTCATGATCAATTATTAACTGAAAATCGTGGGGAAGGTGAAATATGGAGGCAACCTCCCGCTCCATGCCCCCAAGAGTATTATAGGGGATATGATAATATTACCGACCTTAGACAATCCACTTGTCTTGACTCCCTTACCACACGACCATACTTTCGTGTTAACTAGTAGTGTGAAGCAAATGCTCACTGCAAGACGTTTGTTTTTAGGGCTACCTTCCAAGGATCCACATGCTCACATCGCTAAGGTGAGATCGGTGTGTAAGAGTTGTGTAGGGAGGCTTGATTTGAATATGTATGTAATAGTGTTAAGAGTGCTTCCTCTCTCACTAATGGGAGAGACTGCTATATGGTTTACCGAACTCCCCTATAACTCAATCTACACTTGGAATTAATTGAGGGATGTGTTCTTTGCATGTTACTACCCGGTGTCGAAGAAGCTAAACTACAAAGATAGGGTGAACAACTTTTGTATCACTAACGAAAGAATCAGTCAGTAGTTCTTGGGGATAGGTTCACCTCATTCTTGAGAAGTTTCCCCTATCACCGTATCGATGATGAATTACTGAAAAAGTACTTCTATTGGGAACAGGATGATAATAATAAAGAAGTACCTGATACGATAGTGGGCGGTTCTTATGGTAAGTATCCCTATGCTGAGGTCCATGAGGCAGAGTGGTGAGATCAAATCGATATCTGCCATATCTTACAAGGTGGAAAAGTCATCTAAGGTACAAATAGAAAAGTATCTGGGTGTAGAAGAACTAGCGGCAGTGATCATGAATTTTGATAGTGATTGTATTGAAGAGTATGGGTCATTGGTCGTGACACTTGATCGAGGTGATGTTCGGTTTAAACAAAAGAAGTTGGAGTTAGATATGAAGCATCGTGAGTCTCCACCCGCAAAACCATCTATACAGAAGGCTCCAAAAGTAGAACTTAAGGTTCTACCACCTCATCTGAGGTATGTATTGTTGGGAAAAGGTGACACTTTGAGGGTAATTATAGCATCAGATTTGAATGTGCATCAAGTTGAGAGTTTTGTGGAGGTGTTAAAAAGGTTCAAAAGAGTCAATGGCTGGATTATTCGGATATTATTGGGATTGCTCCCGAGATTTATTCACATAAAATCCAACTCATGCCCGATCATAAGCCAAGCATTGAGCACCAGAGACATTTAAATCCACCTATGCAAAAGGTGGTAAAGAAGGATCATTAAGTGGTTGGATGTTGGAGTGATGTATCCAATTGCCAGTAGTAGTTGGGTATGCCTTGTTTAGTGTGTACCTAAGAAAGGGGGAATGATTGTGGTCCCCAATGAGAAAAATAAGCTTGTTCTGATAAGGTCGGTGACTGTACAGAGGGTATGTATGGATTACCAAAAATTAAATGCATGGACCGAGAAGGACCATTTTCCAAAACCCTTCATGGATCATATGTTAGATAGACTTGCAAAAAAGGGGTGGTACTGTTTCTTGATGGCTATTCGGGTTATAATCTGATTTCTATTGCACTGGAAGATGAAGAGAAAACCGCCTTTACTTGTATGATGTCAATATTCTCCTCTATGGTGGAGGACACTATTAAGGTGTTTATAAATAATATTTCAGTGGTTGGTGACTACTTTGAGCGGTATTTGAGTTATTTGTCCGAGGTTCTTGAGAGGTGTAAAGATTCCAACCTTGTTCTAAATTTGGAAAAATGTCACTTCACGGTGAAAGAAGGAATTGTATTGGGTCGTCGCAATTTAGCGAAGGGCATAGATGTTGATCGAGCTAAAGTTGAGGTTATAGAGAGACTTCCTCCACCTATCTCTGTAAAAGGTGTAAGAAGTTTTCTTAGGCATACAGGATTTTACCGGAGGTTCATCAATGATTTTTCCAAGATTGCACATACTTTTTGCAAGTTGTTTGAGAAAGGGTATAAGTTTCATTTAGATGAATCTTGTCTTAAGTTATTTGGTGAGTTGAAGGAAAATTTGGTCTCTGCACCTATCATCATTTTTGTGGATCGGACCAAGCAATTTGAGGTGATGTGTGATGCGAGTGGGGTTGCTCTAGTTGTGATATTGGGACAAAGAAGGGACAAAATCCTTCATCCCATTTACTATGCTAGTAAATCCCTTAATGAAGTCCAAAATAACTATACCATGACTAAACAAGAGCTCCTTGCAGTAGTGTTTGCATTCGAGAAAGTTCGCTCCTATTTGCTTGGCACTAGAATTATAGTGCATACTAATCGTTCTGCTTTGAGATATTTGATGGAAAAGAAGGATGCGAAACCGAGGTTGATTCGTTGGGTATTACTATTGCAAGAAGTCGACTTTGAGGTATAAGATAGAAAAGGGATCAAAAATCAAGTTGTTGATGACTTGTCCCGATTAGAAGATGAAGCAATGAGAGAGTTGGGTGAAGGTTGAGATTAATGATACTTTCCATGATGAGAACGTATTGGCTGCCTCCCAAGACTTGATTCAATTGTTCGCATATTTTGCAAATTATCTGGCTAGTGATATTGTCCCACAGGACATGTCCTTTCATCAAAGAAAAAGTTCATGCATGAAGTGAAAAATTTCTTATGGATGATCCATACTTATATAGGAGTTGTACTCATGGGCTTATTCGGCATTGTGTTCCGGAAGTTGAGATGTTGAGTGTTTTGGAGGCATGCCATTCTTCGCCTGTAGGTGGGCATCATAGTGGTATTCAAACTGCTCACAAGATTTTGCAATGTGGGTACTACTGGCCAACCATCCACCAAGATGCTCATGAGTTCGCCAAGGCATGTGATAGATGCCAAAGATACGGTGGCATTTTGCGAAAGCAAGAGCTCCCTCTAAATCTCATTCTGGTGATTGGGTTGTTTGATGTGTGGGGCATTGTCTTTATGGGCCCTTTTGTGAGTTCTCATTGGATGAAGTACATTCTTGTGGCAGTCTGTTATGTGTATAAATTGGTGGAAGCTGTTGCACTAGAAAATAATGAAGGGAAGAGTGTCACTGCGTTCTTGAAAAAGAACATATTTTCAAGATTTGGCATCCCAAGGGCTATTATTAGTGATGGGGGATCTCACTTTTGCAACAAGCTGTTTAAGGGATTATTGGGGAAATATGGGGTTCGCCATAATGTGGTAGTCCTTACCATCGTCAAACTAGTGGGCAAGTTAAGGTGTCAAACATGGAGACTAAGCAAATTTTTAAAAACAATGAATGCTAGTAGAACGAGTTGGTCAAGGAGTCTTGATGATGCTCTTTGGGCTTACCAGACAGCATACAAGACTCCCATAGGTATGTCGCCATACCAACTTGTATATGTGAAGACATTTCACTTACCAGTTTGATTAGAGAATAAGGCCATGTAGGCAAAGAAGAAGTTGAAAATGGATTGGAATGAGGCTGAGGAACAGTAGTTAAACGGGTTGAATGAGCTTGATGAATTTTGCTTGAAGGCATATGAAACTTCATCCACCGACAAAGAAAAGATGAAGAATTACCATGACCATAATATTGAGAAGAGTGATTTTTTTGTTGGGGATTTGGTGCTTTTGTTCTATTCTAGATTGTGTTTGTTTTCGGGCAAACTCAATTCCAAATGGTCCCTATTTGATCACCCAACTATTCACTGATGGTGCGGTTGAGTTGGAGAACAAGGAGGGTGTGAGGTTCAACATGAACAGGAAGTGAATCAAAATATATCTAGGGCATGCTGAATGGCGAATGAAGTGATCAAGGCATACCATCATGATGAAGTCTGAGTAATCAAGATCCCTCCGTCGCGCCGCGACTTTAAAAAAAGCTTTAATTGGGAGGCAACCTAATATGTATCCTCTAGCCAACTATAGGTTTTTCATGATTTTCTAGGCATAGTTCCATTATTTTTGCTTTTATTTATTTAATGTTTTGTCTGACTGCTCTTTTCTATTTCATTAATAGTGTTGGCTAGAGCATAGATTAGGGTCCGTGTACAAAAAGTTTCCAGAAAATACAAAAAGATTAGAATAATGGGAGTTAAATGTGAAGGTATCAAATCACAAGAAATCTGCAGAAAAGTGGTTTGTTTCACCAATCGATGGAACCATCGATGGACCGTCGTGTTTATCGACGACCCGTCGATGGGATCCGTCATGCCCATGTATATCTTCCAAATTTTCCAATTTAGGGCACTCTCGACGGGGAATCTTCGCGTCTTTACCCACCGACACGACCTGATCCGTCCGGCTGAATATTAAAAGTTTTAAACTTTTAAAGTTCTAACCTCTTCACATAACCCCTCATAATCGTTTCCCTCCTCATTTCCTACCATTTCTCTCCACTTCATCACCATCAACTCCCATTAACTCCCCATCTTCTGATTTCCCACATTTTCCCCAATTCTCACAGTCCATTTCTCTCCCAAATTCTCCCAGTTTCTTCAGTCCATTGTCGGTCGTTGTTCATGGTGGTTCTTGCTATTGTTCAACTCCTAGAGTTCATACTCTAATTCCTCTACTACAATTGTCAGGTATGTTGTTCTGATCCACTCAGATTATCTTTTGTTAATATTCCTTATTATTTTGATATCTAAATATTTGGGTACTTAATTTTGGACAATGTTGCATGCTAAAACTTCCATACAAATGTCCTAAGTCCCTTAGAACAATGAAATTGAAAATGATGGGGGTGTATTGTTAAAAATAGAGTGTGTTTGCATGATTGTGTTCCTGACCTAGGGTTTGATAGGCTATCGAAAATGCATGTTAAACCTACGAAAATTGATGCCCTACGAATGATGGGATGCTAGGTAAATATTTTGTAAAATTAGACTTCTAAGAATACTTCAAATTTGTATGATAGGGTATCAAAGTTTGGCTGCAAAACTCTATTCCCTGAAGGTCTGTACGAGACCCCATCGACGGACCGTTGGTCCCTCGATGGACCATCGTCGGGGTCCGTCAACCTTACCTTCCCTAGTTTACTCTAAGTGTCCCTCAACGGACCACTTTGACAGAACGTCATTCCTTCGACGGTCCATCCTGCACAACCATCGACACTGTCAGAACCTTTGTTTCTGACATTTTAAAATTTTATTCTAAGTTTCTCATGACGGACTGCTGTCACTTCGACGGTCCGTCCTGTACAACCGTCAACACTGTCAAAACCTTTATTTCTAATGTTTTTAAAATTAATTCTAAGGGTCCCTCGACGGACCCCCATGACGGACCGTCGTGCCTTCGATGGACCATCGGTGGGTCCGTCCTGCACTCTGTACTTCTGCACTGTCATTTCTTTTCTATGCTTTGTTGCTTCTTCTGGTAGTAATTAATTCTCTTTGCAGATACAAATGGCACCTAAACACGACCGTGTCTACTAAGAAGGTCGTTCCAAGTCAGTCGCCCTGTCGAATCGGCTTATCATAGGATTAGATGATGAGCGTGACCAGAGTACGTGCCACCAGGCACCCTCACTCCTACCCCTGCAGTCCGATCCACTAGAGCCACACCCCCGAGGGTGACTCCTGGCGTAGTCACTGCCTCCCAGTCTAAAGAGGAGCGCATACTGACCGGCAAACCTTCTGGGTCTGCTGCATAGTCCGAGGGAGCATCTAGCTCTGAGAATGCTTCCGGTGCTGAGGAAGTGTCTGGTTCTGAGTAGTTATCCGGGTCTGAGGAGGGCTCTGCTCCCGCCACTGAATCCCTGTCTTCCTCATCTGATAAGGATGATAGTGCAGACTCCACTTCAGCACCCCAGACTGGCGTCCCCTCCCCAGTTGCTGATCAGCCCAACCGGTGGTGTGTTGAGGGACAATATAAAGTATACACCGACGCCAAGCTGTCGAATGACAATGGGGTCATGACCCGGACCTTGACACTAGATCGGCGGGTCCTTACTAGGAGTCTCCCTACTATGCCGGCTATTCATGAATTATTCAGAAGGCATCGGCTAGAGTGGACGGCTCGGGTGTAGGCTGCTACAGTGAGGAGATGGTCTGAGAGTTCTACGCCTCCTATGTGGCGACTCTTCGATCTCAGGTAGACAGGAGGGCAACCCCCGCAAAACATGCTTCTTTGGATTACGTCCGAGTCCGCGGTAATTGGGTTGATATTTCCTTGTCGGCCATCCGAAGTTATCTTTGTGGCGCGGATGTTGATGCCACTCGTACACCTCGCATCGTCGAGTTCAACTATCGGTGGAAGTTGACTGAAGATTGTCGGTTCCAGCGTGAGCTAGAGTTAAGAGAGACCACCAAGCAGTGGACTGCAAAGTACCTTTCCGTTAATGGTGAGGATGCTGATTGGATGCTGAAGCCCAAGGGAAGTATCAAGAAGGCTAACCTCACATTCACAACCAAGTTTTTCTAGCTACTTGTCCAACACTGCCTTTCCCCCCACTGTTGCTGATATATTGTAACCTGGCATCATGCAATTTTGATGGCGACACTAATTGCGGGGTTCGAGGTAGACTTTGCAAGGCTACTACATGCGGGGATGCACGATAAAGCCTTCAAGATCACTACTACTTACCCTTTCTCGTGCATGGTTTTATCTCTATGCAGGTTAGCAGGAGTGCCCGTGTGGCACATTGATGTGCTTAAGACCCCGTCTGGCACAGTAGATATTGGCCTAATTCTCTATGAGGCCAATGAGTTGGCTCCCAACAGAGGTCCCCGTATAAAGGTGCAGCCACTAGGTGAAAACCTATGACAAGAGCTACCGAAATATAGTTGGGTCAAATTCAAATTGTCATATGTATTTGCATAAAATGATTAGGTTTCGCATGACCTACCCACATATAGATAATTTAATTAGCTTTCCATAGCCACCAACCTTTCAAAAATAAGACCTCCGAGAAAAAAGTTATGCCCGTTTTAGTAAATGCCTATCGAAGAGGCCCAACTAATGGACCAACCAACAGAGCGTCGGTCAATCGACGGACAATCAGTCCTGGTCATAGATTGGTGTGACAATAACTTTATTAGGGGGTCTTTTGGTCTTTTCCCGTATAGTTTAAATCCTAAGATACGTCGTTTTGACCCTAAATCATCATATTTTTGTTAGTTTAAGCCTAGAAACATAATTAAAACATATCCAAGTAAAATCATTAAATCAAAACCTAGAAAATTAGAAGCAGGATAGGAGAAAAAGCTCAAGAACTCTAGTTCAAGAACGCCACAAGCTCTAGCAGTTCCAGCCCTGAAACATATGTATTTTTCGTTGATTTCATTACCAGGTATGTGGAATTTCACTAGTGGGTTCCTTTAACCCATTGATTCCCTAGTTTTCCGTTAGATTCTTGATTCTCTTATCATGATCAAACCTAAGGTTTTTAGACCTTTGGTAGAAGTTTATGACTTTATTAAATATATGTTCCAAATTAGATTATCATGTTATTAACCAGATTATTGCATGAAATTCAGAACCCTAGCATTGTATTTCTTTAGTTCTTGAATTACACAAGCTAGGTCAGATATTTAAGACACTTCAGATATACATGCCTCAATTATAAATGTATAATTACCAGATTAATTATTGCATTCTAAGTTTCCATGTTCAATTTCGAGCTATCAAGTATTTACAGAAATTCAGACATAATCAGTAAATTTACAAAATTCATTGGGAGTAGCATAATACCGAGTTAGACTAGGGTTCACTGTACCCTATAGTCCCAGAACTACTAACCAAGTAGGTTGTAAGTCCCCTCTATGGGCAATCAGTTTAGTGATTATGCCACCATGCCTTTATACCTTTGGTAGGGTATATTGGGTCCTCTCGATGGGGCACATACATCGGAACCAACATTTCGCTCATGTGGTTTTATTATCGGTTATTAGTAGATTCCGCAATTCAGTCAGACTCTCCACCACTGAACATTTATCAGTATACTGAGTATCCAATTTCAGCATGTTATAAATTGGTCATTGCATTAAGTTATCGCAACATTCATAATCTATATCATGTTCATATTATTATACTTGCTCAGTGCTTGTTTTGTTATGTTTTATTTCAGCTTTACTCTATCATGCATGCTCAGTACTTTTAGGTACTGATGCATACGTGGCTACATCTTCTCGTGATGTAGGTTCAGGTTCTCAGCATTCACATCACGCATATATCGATTTCCGGATCTCTAGTTCAGCAGATTTAGTGGTGAGTCATCATTCTCTGAGGACAACAGTAAGGAGTTTCTTTTCAGTATTTAGTCTTTTATTTATGTTTTTGCTCGTTTTAGCTTGGGCTTGTCCCAGTATTTTTAATAAGTTAGAGGCTTATTCCAGACATACTTAGATTTAGCTTAGTATTGAGTTAATATTTTCTTTGTATTAAACTTATTCTTTTCTATATCTCAGTTATAGAATATAGGTATTCCCCATATTTTCAGTATAAATTATGATTTAGTTTCCGCATCAGTTTATTTTCATTAGTATGATCATGATCATGCCAGCAGGGTTATCTTGAGATCACTTGTGGTACTAGGTTCTGTGTCCGCGTCTCGGGGGTAGCACGAGGCGTGAAAGAGAAGGATAGAACTTTTGAACTATGAGTTAATCCAAACCGAATATTTTTGACATAGAATGTGAACATGTAAATTAAAGATCATAAAAATTTTAACGACTATTAGAATCCAGGAGAAGACCCAAGGCTTCGTGTAGATAAGAAATTTCTATGATGAGCTGAAGTGTAATGTCTATATGCGAGAATTTCTTCTCTCTGCTCCAGCAGCAAGCAACACCTTAAAAAGGGTTCCAACCCTATCTGATTTCTAATAAGTTGTTGCTTCTCATCAGTCGTTGCGCAATAGTCTTTTATCAACCTAGTAAAGGGTCTTCTTGTTGTTTAATGCAGTATACTAATAAATATGAAAACAAAACTGAGAACTACTCCCTCTTTTTTATTTTACGTGGTAGAGTTTCACTTGACATAAAATTTGAAAAAGAAAAATGATTTTGAATCTATTTCAAAAGTTTCTTTCGACATTCGATCTTACACATCTCATGAAATTTTTCTAACTCTAAAGATATGCAATGATGTGTAACATGGTAAGTTCAAGTTTAAAGAGTCTCCAAATATTGAAAGTTGTCCTTGTTTTAAGAACAGTCTATTTAGAGAAAATCTAGATAAATTAGAATGGAGGAATTTGTATAAAGGAAAACCTTATCATTCGTGGTTATTCACACACGTTGAGAATAGGGGCATTAATAATTGATATACAACCTTAAGACAACACAATCAACTCAGATCACAATCTTCAGTTGGAGAAATAAAACCGTAATGATGACAAAGAACACATTATTCATAAGGAAGACAAACACCATATTTTATTAAGGAAGACAAGAAATAAATGAGATTAAATATTTAATCAAACCTGGTAGTTCCATTGAAGAGTGATCGGGGTTGGGAAGTATAATCCAGAGATGATGGTAGAACGTATTGTACACTCCTGTCCGAATAAAAGAATAACCCCATGAATATCAATATCAAAATAAAACTATGAAAACAATTTCATACAATATACATATACAACAATTAATACTAAATTTAAAATAAATGGTCTTGTTGCATCACATACACACACAGATACCCCAAACCCCGCCACCGGCTTTATCATCTTTTTTCTCTTTTTTAATGATCAATCTACTAGTTCCCTAAGATAACTCCCAACAACAACAACAACAACAACCATAACCAGGTAACACTTCATCTTCTTCATTACATATAAAAGGTACTCAACCAAATATCTTATCGATGAAGAAATGAACTTTGTAGCTAATTCAACTCCTCATAAGACCATTCATTAATAAATCACTCAAAACTGAAGCATGACATCAAAAACCTGGACAACTTCATATGACATCAAATATATGGACTTTTACACTAATTATGATGATTCATCAAGATCCATTTCCCCTCGCTTGTCCGCTAACTTGTAGGAGTCGGACCCCAAAAAGGGAATTTTTTATAGGAACCACTATTTATTGTTGTACCTATATTGTATCTTGCTATTTTGTTGTTTTATTTTTCATGAAATAGTTATTGAGATACGTTTCTTTTAAATCTGGAGTGTATAAGAAAGAGCACTACCTATCCTACCAAACATTTAAAACAACAAATGGACCTCGAACATAACTCAATTCCTCAAACAGTACTTGTGTAAATGAATACTGTGAATAACTAATGATTTTGAAATAATTAAATACATTTGATGAACAATTAACAAAAACATAAGCAAATGAAGACTTACAGGGATGCCATTGATGGTGGTTTTTTCTTGAAAGAAAGAGGACATAGAAGATTCATGATATGTGAAGCGATGCAAACAAGAATTTTAGGAGCTTTTATAGAAAGGAAAATGTAGTGTGAGCAGTATAGTGAAATAGTGAAGGGCTAATTTGCTATTAAATACTATTTGATGTCTAATACATTTTCCAAAGCATTAAAGTTAATATATTCGAAGGGAATTCTAGTAATTAAACCTATTATTTATAGTTTCTAAAGGTGTATGTCAAATCAATAGTAGAAAAATATTTTAGCCAGATGGAGTATTTCATCATTTTAATTTTTATACCAATATGATATAAGAAAAATTCATCCTACAATTTGTATCAAAATTAATTATTTATTATAATTCTTACCAAATAATAAACTCAATCAACTTTTTTGTTAGTTTGAAAGATGGCCAATTTTTGTATACTTTTGTATTTTTTTTATTGGTAATTACATATATTTTTTAAAACTATGCTGTTACACTTAAATTAAATAATTATATTTAACAATTCTCTTTTTTAAAAAATACTAATAATGCATGTGATCAGTATTTAAAGGACAAAAAAATTTGTAACACCCCGTAGCCAAAACAGACCAAAAATTAGTTTTTTAGAAAAATCTTCGGGTGCTATCAATTGTTGCATCGACAAACCGTAGCCTGAACCACGGTCCGTCCTGCACAATCGTCGATGGGATAAAAAACTTCCAAAAATTCAACCGGGAAAAAAATTGGCTAAGTCATGATCGACGATCCATAGGTCAGACGACGGTCCGTAGTCCGTGAGCGTCGATTGATACCCCCATTCACCTATTCTCTGACAAGAGCTACGGATGACCAGCACGGTTCTTAGGCCTTACTATAGGTGGAAAATGTTCATACAGTTAAGGGGAAATGCAGTTAGGTAAACTTTAAATTGTCATAACTCTTATTAGAAAATGAATTAGGTGTCCCATGACTTAGCCAATGATGGATAATTGAATTATCTTTCCATAGACACCAACCATTCTAAAATCAGACCTCAGTGTAAAAAGTTATGGCCATTTTAGTAAAGGCGTGTTGAAGAGGCCCAATCGACGGACCCAACGATGGGGCGTCGATCAGACGATGGACCGCCAGTCCTGACCGTCGTTAGGTTCAATAGCACCCTCCCCAAGGGTCTTTTGGAACTTTCCCACTCCATTTAAACCCTAAGTTACATCATTTTTTGACCCTAAATCACCATATTTTAGTCAGTTTAATCCTAGAAACATAATTAAAACATATCTAAGTCAAATCATTAAATAAAAAGTTAGAAAACTTGAAGCCACAAAGGAGAAATAGCTCAAGAGCCCTAGTTCAAGAATAAAACAAGGGTCCACCAGTTCTAGCCACAAAACTTATGTATTTTTTCGTGGATTTCATCACCAGGTATGTGGGATTTCACTAGTGGTTCCTTTCACCCATTGGGTCCCTAGTTTTCATTCAGATTCTTGATTCTCATATCAAGATTAAACCTAGGGTTTCTAGAACTTTCGTAGAAAGACTTGATTTAGTTAAATATATGTTCCAAATCAGATTATCATGTTATTACTCATATTATAAAATGAGTTTCAGAACACTAGCTATGTATTTATTTAGTTCTTGAATTACACATGCTAGGTCAGATATTTCAGACACTTCAATTATACATACCTTAGTTATAATGCATAATTACCAGATTAATTATTGCATGTTCAGTTTCGAGCTATCTAGTATTTACAGAAACTCAGACATAATAAGTTAATTTACAGAATTCATTGGGAGTAGCATATTACCGACTTTGACTAGGGTTTAGCATACCCAATAGTCCCAGAACTACTAGCCAAGTAGGTTGTAAGTCCCCTCTGTGGGCAATTAGTTTAGTGATCACGCCAGCATGCCTTTATATCTTTGGCAGGGTATATTGGGTCCTCTCGATGGGACGTATACATCAGACTCTACATTTAGCTCATGTTGTAGTTTTATTATCGGTTATTAGTAGCTCCTCCAGATCAGTCAGACTCTCTGCATTGAACATTTTTATCAGTATTCAGTTTAAGCATGTTATAAATTGGTAGTTGCATTCAGTTAGCTCAGAAATTCAGTATATCATGTTCAGATTATTTTATTTGCTTTTGTGCTTGTTCAGTTATGTTTTATTTCAGCTTATTTCTATCCTACATGCTCAGTACCTTTCAAGTATTGACGCATACGTGCGCTACATCTTCTCATGATGTAGGTTCAGGTACTCAGCATCCAGATCACGTATAGATCGATTTCCGATCTCCAGTTCAGCAGATTAAATGTTGAGTCCTCATTCTTCAAGGAGAACAGTCATGAGTTTCATTTAAGTCTTTATTCGTTTAGTTTTAGTTTTTGCTAGATATAGCTTGGGCTTGTCCCAGAATTTCTAGTCCAGTTTAGAGGCTATTTTCAAATAAAGATAGTTTCAGCTTAATATTGTGTTAATATCTCTTTGTATTAAACTCATCGGTTTTTCAAGTATCATAGATTTAATATATGGGTATTCCCCATGTTTTCATTATAATTTATGATTTAGCTTTTGCAATAATTTATTATCTTTACTATGCTCATGATCATGCCAGCAGGGTTAGCTTGGGATCACTTGTAGTCCTAGGTTCCGTGTCTACGTCTCGGGGGTAGCTCGGGGCGTGACAAAACTTTTTATCAGAGCAGTAGGTTCAAGAGTCCTAGGATGTGTGAAAAAGCCGCACTAAGTAGAGTCCTTTTCAAGGGTGTGAAGTGCACTACATCTAATGAGAGGGAAACTATGAAGTGTTTTAGGAAAAACTTCACTTTCTTGTTACTCTTATCGTGCGTAAGGTATGATAAAATTTCATTCTAACTTCACGTTGTGCGCTTAAGATCATGCTTTCTCGTAGAGCTTAGGCATGTAATTCTAATGGACGCAATGCTAACGCAGTTCCTCTAGTACCAGATAAGGAAGTTCAAATGTACAGTTTCAGAATGCCAATTCAAGTTTTGTCTCAGAGTATGACCAACCAGAACAATCAACAGGTTCTAGTTCCTACTAATAGAAATGACCTAATAGTGGCAGCCAGAGTTTGTGATTTTGTTAGGATGAATATGCCTAAGTTTTTAGGATCACAAGTTGGTAAGGACCCACAGAAATTCATTGATGAGGTTAAGAAAATATTTGGTGCGACGCAAGTAACTATTAGTGATAGGTGAACTTGGCATTCTACCATCTTAAGGATGTGACACCCATATGGTTCACTTATTGTAAAGACGACAGAGACTACATTGTCTTTTGTTACTCAATATATTACTAAACTGTAATATTAGTCTAAAAACTCTCTCAGAACCTTTCTCAGTCTCTACTCCAATCGGTGACCCAGTTATAGCTAGACGAGTATACATAAATTATCCTGTCACAGTATCTAAGAAAGTCACCTCAGCAGATCTAGTAGAGTTAGAAATTGTAGACTTTGATGTCATTCTAGGCGTTAATTGGTTACATTCATGTTATGCCTCAGTCGATTGTATAACTAGGATTATTCGTTTTTAGTTTCCAGACCAACCAATCTTCGAATGGAAGGGTAGTACCTTAGCACCAATGGGTCGATTTATTTCTTACTTTAAGACATGAAATATGATATCTAAGGGTCATCTCTATCATCTAGTTCGTGTTAAGGATTCTAGCCTTGAAGCCCCAACTCTGAGACAGTTCCAGTAGTCTGTGAATTTCCAGAAGTGTTTCTGGAAGATCTTCCCGAAGTCCCTCCCATAAGGGAAATCGACTTTGGAATTGATATCCTTCCAGATACCTAGCCTATTTCTATTCCTTCTTACAGAATGGCTCCAGCAAAGCTTCGAAATTGAAAGAAAAGTTGAAAGACCTTCTAGATAAGGGCTTCATCAGACCTAGTTTTTCACCATGGGGTGCACCAGTGTTGTTCGTAAGGAATAAAGATGGTTCTCTCAGAATGTGCATTGACTATAGACAATTGAACAAGGTCACAATAAAGAATAAGTATCCCATCCCCAGGATTGATGACCTGTCTGACCAACTTAAGGGTTATAGACATATCTCAAAGATCGACGTCAGATCGGGTTATCATCAGCTCAGAGTCAAACATAGTGACATTCTTAAAACAACCTTCAGAACACGGTATGGACATTATCAATTTGTAGTTATGTCATTGGACTAACCAATGCTCCTGCAACTTTTATGGATTTGATGAACAGAGTGTTCAAACAGTATTTAGACATGTTCGTTATCGTCTTCATTGATGATATCCTCATTTACTTTAGGAGTGAGGAAGAATATGCAAGTCATTTGAGAGTTGTTTTGCAGACTCTCAAAGATCGCAAGTTATTCGCTAAGATCAGCAAATGTCAGTTTTGGTTGCAATCCGTTACTTTTCTTGGTCACATAGTATCTAGCGAAGGGATCCAAGTGGATTCATAGAAGATAGAAGCAGTGAAACAATGTCCCAAACCTAACTCTGCGATAGATATCAGAAGTTTCTATGGTCTAGCAGGTTATTACAGAAGCTTCGTTGAAGAATTTTCATCCATAGACTAACAATCGACTAAGTTGACTCAGAATATGGTCAAGTTCCAATTTTTAGACGATTGTGAGAAAAGCTTCACAGAATTGAAAACTAGATTGGCTACAACTCCTATCTTTACTCTACCAGAGGGTTAAGATGGTTATGTGATCTATTGTGATGCATCCAGAGTTCACATAGGGTGTGTATTGATGCACCGAGGTAAGGTGATAGCTTATGCCTCTAAAAAACTTAAGGTTCATATGAAAAACTATTCAACTCATGACCTCGAGCTTGCAGAAATGGTGTTTACACTCACGATCTGGAGACACTACTTATATAGTATTCATGTGGATGTGTTTACTGAACATTAGAGCCTTCAGTATGTGTTCACCCAGAAGGATTTCAATCTTCGCCAAAGGAGATGGCTTGAGATCCTTCAGGATCATGATATGAGTGTGCATTACCATCCTTGTAAGGAGAATGTAGTAGCAGATTCTCTTTGTAGATTATATATGGGTAGTGTATCCCATGTTTATGAAGAAAGGAAGGAGCTAGTGAAGGATGTTCACAGGCTTGCTCGCTAGGGAGTTCGCCTTTTGAGCATATCAAACAGCGGTTTCACAGTTTAGAATGGGGCAGAATCGTCTTTGGTAGTGGAGGTTAAGGAAAAGCAAGACAGTGACCCAATGTTGCTTTAACTGAAGGGTGCAATCCATAAACAAAGAGTGGATATTTTCTCCGAAGGGGGAGATGGTGTACTTCGCTACCAAGATAGATTGTATGTACCTGATGTAGGCGAGTTAAGACAGCATATTCTTGCAGAAGCCCATAACTCTAGGTATTCTATTCATAAAGGTGCCACTAAGATGTACCGTGATATGCAAGAATTCTATTGGTGGAATGGCATGAAGAGGGATATAGAAGATTTTGTGAGTAGGTTCCCCAATTGCCAGCAAGTCAAGGTAGAACATTAGAAACCAGGAGGTATGAAACAAGATATCGATATTCCTACTTGGAAGTGGGAGGTGATAAATATGTATTTCATCATAGGGTTACGTGGTACTCGCAGACAGCGTGACTCTATTTGGGTTATAGTTGATTGGATGACTAAGTCTTCTCGCTTTTTAGAAGTCAAGACTACAGGTTAGGCGCAGAACTATGCCAAGCTTTATATGAATGATATTGTGAGGTTGCATGGGGTTCCTTTGTCCATCATATTACATAGATGTCCCTAGTTTACCTCTCATTTCTGGAAGTCATTTCAGAAAGGTCTTGGTACTCAAGTTAACCTTAGTACGGCATTTTATCCACAGACGGATGGGCAGGCAGAGCATATCATTCTGACCTTAGAGGATATGTTAAGATCTTGTGTGATCGATTTCAAAGGTTGTTGGGATGATCACCTTCCTCTTATTGAATTTACCTACAATAATAGCTGTCATTCCAACATTAAGATTGCCCCTTGTGAGGCTTTATATGGGCGTAGATGTAGATCTCCTGTTGGTTGGTTTGAAGTAGGTGAAGCAGCTTTGATTGGGGCAAATTCATTCCTTTATGCTATGGAGAAAGTACAACTCATTAGAGATGGAATTAAGACAGCCCAAAGTCGTCAAAATCTTATGAAGATGTAAGGACAAGGGAACTAGAGTTCCAAATTGATGAATGGGTTTTTTCTGAAAGTCTCACCTATGAAAGGGGTGATGAGATTTGGAAAGAAAGGTAAGATATGTCCTAGATATGTAGGCCCTTACATGATCTTGAATACGGTAGGCAAGGTTGAATATGAGTTAGAGTTGCCACAGGAATTAGCAGCAGTGCATCCAGTCTTTCACATCTTACTCTTGAAGAAGTATGTGGGTGATCCATCCTCTGTAGTGCCTTAAGAGAGTGTGGAGGTTAAAGGTAGTCTTTATTATAAGGATGTACCAGTTGAGATTCTTGATTGTCAGGTTAGAAGGTTGAGAAACAAAGAAATAACTTCAATCAAGGTTTTGTGAAGGAGTCAGTCCGTAGAGGGAGCTACTTAGGAAGCAGAACCAACCATGAAAGCCAAGTATCCTTACCTCTTTCAATTCCACTCAAGCTTGAGGTAATAGTTTCTCTTCAGTTTTATAGTCATTCATGCGTAAATTCAGTTTTAGAATCATGTTCCCTCAGTTTGTACTTGCATTTTATGCGTAATTGCATGTATTCAGAACTTAATTTAGTCAGAAACATAGTTCTCAGTGTTTAGTAGTGGGGTTTGCAGCTCTCTCCCTCTATTTAAGCTAGTTTAGTCTTTATTCGAGGACGAATGTTCCCAAGGGGGAGATAATGTAACACCAAGTAGCCAAAATAGATCAAAAACTAGTTTTTCTAAAAAATCTGCAGGTGCTACCAATATTGGCATCGACAAACCGTAGCCTGAACCACTTTTAGTGCTGCACAACCGTCCGTGGGATCAGAAAATTCCAAAAATTCAGTCGGGAAAAAAATTCGCTTAGTCTTGATCGACGGATGGACCGACGGTCCGTAGATTAGACGACAATTCGTAGTCCAAAACCGTCGATCAAGACCCCCATTGACCCACTCTCTGACAAGAGCTACAGATGACCACCACGGTCCGTAGGTGGACCTACAGTCGGTAGGTGGAAAATTTACAGACAGTTAAGGGGAAATGCAGTTAGGTCCACTTTAAATGGTCATAACTCTTATCACAAAATGAATTAGGTATCCCATGACATACAAACAGATAGATAATTGAATTATCTTTCCATAGTCACCAACCTTGCTAAAATCAAACCTAGAGTAAAAAGTTAATGCCCATTTTAGTAAAGGTTTGTCAAACAGGCCCAGTGGACCGATCCAACGATGGGGCGTCGGTCAGACGATGGACCGTCAGTCTTGGCCGTCGTTTTGTCCGATAGCAACCTTCCCAGGGTCTTTTTGACCTTTCCCACTCTGTTTAAACCCTATTACGTCATTTTGACCCTAAATCATCATACTTTTGTCAAGTTTAATACTAGAAACATAATTAAAACATATCTAAGTCAAATCATTAAATCAAAAGTAAGAAAACTAGAAGCAAGAAAGGAGAAAAAGCTCAAGAACACTAGTTCAAGAAAGAAACAAGTGTCCAGCAGTTCTAAACACAAAACATAAGTATTTTTCCGTGGATTTCATCACCAGGTATGTGGGATTTCACTAGTGGGTTCCTTTAACCCATTGGGTCCCTAGTTTTCATTCAGATTCTTGATTCTCATATTATAATTAAACCTTGGGTTTCTAGAACATCGATAGAACTTCATGATTTAGTTTAATATATGTTCCAAATCTGATTATCATATTATTACTCAGATTATCGCATGAATTTCAGAACCATAGCTATGTATTTCTTTAGTTCTTGAATTACACATGCTAGGTCAGATATTTCATACATTTCAGATATACATGGCTCAGTTATAAATGCATAATGACCAGATTAATTGTTGCATTCTCAGTTTTCATGTTCAGTTTTGAGCTATCCAATATTTACAGAAACTTAGACATAATCAGTCAATTACAAAATTCATTGGGAGTAGCATAATACCGAGTTGGAGTAGGGTTTAGCATACCCAATAGTCCCAGAAATACTAGCCAAGTAGGTTGTAAGTCCACTCTATGGGCAATCCGTTTAGTAATCACGCCAGCATGCCTTTATACCTTTGGCAGGGTATATTGGGTCCTCTCGATGGGGCATATACATCGGACTCCACATTTAGCTCATACAGTTTTATTATCGACTATTAGTAGCTCCCACAGATCAGTCAGAGTATCTGCATTGACCATCTATCAGTATACTCAAAATTTAGTTTCAGCATGTTATAAATTAGTCATTACATTCAGTTAGCTTAGAAATTCAGTATATCATATTCAGATTATTATACTTGCTTTATGCTTGTTTAATTATGTTTCATTTTAGCCTATTTCTGTCATGCATGCTAAGTACCTTTCAAGTACTGACGCATACGTGCGCTACATCTTCTTGTGTTGTAGGTTTAGGTTCTCAGCATCCAAATCACACATAGATGTGTTTTCGATCTCTAGTTCAGCAGATTCAGTGGTGAGACCTTATTCTCCAAGGATAACATTCATGAAATTCATTTCAGTCCTTAGTCATTTAGTTTCAGTTATTGGTAGATTTAGCTGGGGCTTGTCCCAGTATTTCTAGTCCAGTTTAGAGGCTATTTTAAGACATAGTTAGTTTCAGGTTAGTAGTGAGTTAATATTTCTTTGTACTAAACTCATCGATTTTTCATATATCTCAGTTCTAGCATATGGGTATTCCCCACCTTTTCATTATAATTATGATTTTGCTTCCGCAACAGTTTATTATCTTTAGTATGATCATGATCATGCCAGCAGGGTTAGCTTGAGATCCCTTGTGGTCCTAGGTTCCGTGTCCGCGTCCCGGGGGTATCTTGGGGCGTGACAAAACTAGTATACTTGTACTAAATATACAAGAATTATGGCTATACATTCACAAAATTATGAGCAAATGAAGGAAAATTTAATTTATGTGTAAGGTCTTTAGTAAAACAATGGAAATAAACTTGATCGACTACGTGTAATTTATGAATTCCGTACAGTTAGTACCACATGAAATTTATGAATTCGAGAAAATTAGTTGTCAATTTATTTGCATTCAAAAAAGAAATTTTTTTTAATAATTAATAAGAATATGAAAAGTTAAATGATGGATATTGTAATACCTCAGGAACCTAGTAGTTGTGCAATACAGAATTGGGTGAACCACAAAGGGATTCAATGACAGTGAAAGGGAAAACGGTCTGTCAACCTACTCGTGGTTTACATCCAGCCGACGTTGTATATCGTTTGTCCTACCATGGGTCGTAATCCCATTGACATGATTTGGATTGGACCATCAAGTAAAGCAAGCTGACCCCCTAGACCAAGTGAAGTGGATTGTTCCTTCACATGGTCCGTGTAGTGGATCTTAGAGAGGAGTACTCACAACGAGTAAGAATTGTCAAGCAACCATGATCCACTCGACAAAATGTGGTTCCGTTAATGGTCTGTTAGTTTCTCCAAGGGTGATCCTCACCAATGTTATGTCATGGTAGTTTTGGTCTTTCCCTGTATGCATAGAGTTTGTAACCTACACCGTTTAACACCTATACTATATCATTATACTATGCCTAAGCCTAATAATCACTTCAGAACCTGCTCAAAACTTTCATTCTCTAAAAATTATTCAAGTTAGATCTAAAAGAGGACAAAGAGGCAACAATATCTTTCTAGAGCAAGAAGAAGTGTTCTTCCAGCATAAGCCCCGAAATGTATAATATTTCTCCCTCATTTTTGTCACTTGGTATGTACGATTCCACTAGTGTATTCCTTCATCAACTAGGTCCCTAGAATTAATAGTATATGATATGACTAGTATAAATCACAACGTTATAGTACCTGTTCAAAGGAATTATACTCGTTGATGAAAAATTGTCACTTAAAAGATTAAGATTTTTCATGAAAATATATTTCTATTGAAATAATTTTGAACACTTGTTACAAGTTTTTTTTGTAACCACATATTTCATTCATAATCAAAACTGTAAGTTTACTAAACAAAGTAGTATCGTACAAACTATTCACTCATAATACCAACAAATCTACTAACAAATTTTATTGTGTTGTAAGAATATAATTTGGGTGATAATGCCTTATTGGAGCGATGAGACTATGGTCATAGGTAATTCTATAGAAACTTGAATTTTATGGAAAGATCTTTCTAAAAAGAACATATGACAAGGTAAATACTCTAAAAATATATGTATATTTGAGAAATTTATAAAATGTAAAGAACAAAATATATATGGAAAAAATTTACCCGACTAAAGGACTTTTAAAACTTAGTATTTTATTTGTTATTACTTGCTTGAATTAAATTGTTTGTAACATAAATCTGTGGAACATGTCAATTACAAAACATTTACAAATTGAGAAAGTTAGATGTTTTAACCAAATTTTAATGGAGTAAATAAAAAAGTCAAGTATGTGTTGAATCGATGCATTTTAAGCATATGTATAATTGCTTTGAAAGGAATTTTAATTCCTTAATTTGATTGAAAGTTACATTTATGGTATAAAGTCAACACCATCACATGGTTGGAAAATTATTCATAATGTTTATTGGGAATTGCATTAGATATTTTTATGTTTATTTGCTAAATGGTAAGGATGAAACAATTGAAACACATAAGCAATACAAAAATAAAGTTGAAAATTATTTGGGTAAAAAGATTACCATGATTAGAAGTGGTATATGTGGCGAATATGAATATTATTTAGCAGAAATATATTTGAAAAATTGAATCATGCGTAAAATTATTGAATATACTCATCTCAATCTAATGAAATCGATGACACGAAAAAATAAAACTTTGTCAGAAATATTGAGTCTCCTACTTATGTACTAAGATTTATAACAAAATTTGTGGGGGTTCTATCCTTATAGAAAAAGAGAACAACAAAAGGTTTGTCTGTTAAGAAAGAGAGAATATTTTTTGTTTGTTAGTAAAGGGAGTAACAAATAAAAAATTTGTTTGGTAAGAAAGGAAGCACCAAAAATCAGTTTTGTTGAGGCGTTGTTGTTGCCTACTAGAGAATTTTTTGTCGTCCTTTCAATCATATACAAGAATTAACTCTTATAAGATAGTGATCTAGCAATTTCCAATACAATCTACTCCATATGAGAAATGAAAATGAGGGAACTATTCCCAAATGAGTCAAAATAAGACGTAGGATTGTGGAATGCATATTAATTGGATATGCAACAAATAGTAACGAATGTCGATTTATGTTTCATAAGTCTTAAATATCGGATAGTCAAGTGGAAGTGTCTAAATAACCATGGAAAAGACCGAAGGAGGATGTACTTAATAAAGAGATTAAGAGGTGTCGTCAATTTCAATTTACAAATTACTTCCTTCGAGTTTGATTTTGTAAAAGTTTTTCTTGAAAACGAGTCTCATAAATTTGAATAAGTTATGTCCTCTATGAACTCATTCTTTTGGGAATAGGCTATCAACAGTAAGATTGGTTCAATCTTGAGCAATCATTCTTCAGAGTTTGTTGATTTTCTTCCGGGAAATAAACCTTTGCATTCAAAGTGGATGTACAAAAGGAAAAGAAACTTAATAAAACTATTGAAAAATGCAAAGCATGACTTGTCATCATAGGCTTTATCCAATAATAGAGCCTTGAATATTTTGACACAAAGTAACAACTAATTAGGATTACATCAATTCAGATGTTTATTTTGCTAGTTGCGGTATATGGCATTCAAATTCTGCAAAATGGATGTCAAACTTTTTTTTGAAATGGAGAATTGGAGAAAGAAATTTACATGGTACAATGCGAAGGCTTTGTGGTTCCTGGTAATAGAAAGTCTATACAAGGAATAACCCAAGGGCCTTATGGTTCCTCATAATAAAAATAAAGTCTATAAACTTTTGAAGTCACTTTTTTGACTACAAGTGCCCAAATTATGACATCTAAACTTTGACCAAACTATAGTGGCAAATGAACTCAAGATCAATGAATGTGATAAATGTTTTACATGTAAGACACTCCAAGTTACAAGGTCGTTATTTTGATTTATGTTGATGACATGTTGATCATTAAAATAAAAATTTCTGACAGAAATGACGCTAAGTACATGCAAGAAAGTAGCTTCGATATGAAAGTTATTGAAGTTACTGATGTGTCTGAAAAGGTACTTGACAAGTTCAAGTATTTGAATTTTAATATTTACAAGACTCTAATAAATGTGACAATGAAAATATTTTTGGAGTATTTATAATTAAACTATTACATTGCATTACAACTTATATTCAACAGTATTGGAATAATACAAACATGAAAATTGAATAACAAGGTAAAATGAAGTAAAGTACGCGAGTGGAGATGTACTTACTCTTGGTGGAGGAGTAATCTCTTGGTAATCATCCAAAATGAATTGTATCGCTCACTCTACTAAGTAATCTTAGTTTATCACTCTAAATAAAGTTGTTGAAGAAGTTGAATGACTCCAAAAATTCTTGAAAGATTTCTTGCCCAAACCTTTAGCTCCAGTATGCATACAATGTTAGAGTTAATTTGCAATAGATAGGGCATGAAACATGATATAAAACATAAAGTCTCGTCATATATGACTTACACGGAATATATTTAGAGAACTAATCTCTAGTTGAATTGTCCAAATTGCTATGTAAAATCAGAGGATAGTGAGTCGGATCCACATAGATTGTCCAAGTAATGAGACTTTGGCCGAGGACATGTCATTGTGCCTATAAGTCTACCTAGAATATAGGAGATCCAAAGATGTAGGTTCAAGGAGATCAAACAAAGTCATTAATGATGGTCCAACATTGCAAAAATATTTTTTTATGGTCCATATTGATGAGATGACAATATTTAGTAACAAGGATAGGCCACTACGACTTTTTAATTGTTTTTAAGTTTGATACAGGGTATGTAAAATGGTGTATCTACGAGATAACACATTTATAAATCACCTATGTACGTGTGAAGTGTAAGTTGCTTCAAGAAAAATCTAGTAAGCCAATTCTCTACTCACTTATAAACTAAAACATGTTCATGGATAAAATGATAAAAACAATCAGAACAAAGAATAGTTCAAGGTTTGAGAGTGTTACTTATATTGTCTAGGTATACACCAAAGCTCGACGATTCAAAGATATTAAATTTATCAACTGATCGAGTATATCCGATATATATTCACTATACAAAGTTCAAAGGAAAACCCACTTATGTAGATATAATCAATCTTTACTTATCCAGATGCAATTATTCCCTATTCATGTAGGAGATACATTGGGTTTGAAAGGTAAGGACAGGAAATGAAGGGTTGTGATTATCCGAACGAGTTTTGACTTTGCTGAAGGGTTGTGATCTATATGAAAGGTTGTACCTCTTCCAAAGGGTTGTGACCTTTACCCTTTGTTGTCTATAAATAGTGTGACTTTCTCTGATATTTCTACACTGAATTCTTACTTTCTCTTACATACATTTCTAAGAAAATAAAATCGATCGATCGAGTCCGTGTATGTGATCTGTTGCTTTCATTTTGAGTTTCTTGAAATTATTGATGTTTGAGGTTCCAATACTTCTTTATTAGTTAATCCGTTTATCTTGTGAGGAATTAATCTACAACCTCGAAGACTTGAGAGGATTAAATTTCTTAAGGACGGACAATGAGTTCTGAGAACTCGGAGAGTTTTTTTATTTGTCTTTTCATCTTTCATTATTTAGGATTTGCTAATCTTAATACAAGAGATAACAATGGTTGGAATAGTATTTTAGAGGGAATGATCTATAGCTTTTTTGAGTCACTATACACGCTTGAGTAAGGATACATGAATCAAATTCTTGATACATTGATGGGAAAATAACAGCATATCGGAATGCATCCTTGAATGGACTTTTCACTATTGATGAGGTAAAAGAAGTTGTTTTTTCAATGCATTCAGATAAGGCGTCAGGTCCATATGGGATGAATTTTAATTTTTATCAGATTTTTTGGGCTAAAATTGGTAAATATGTGACTAATGTGATACTCACTTTTCTGAATAATAATAGATTGATTACAGGAAATAATTTTCACAATAAATATTTTATTCCAAAACAATAAAGTAACTTGAGCTCGCTTCTGATCTAAGACTGATTTCTTTATGTATTATTACTGATCATATAGTTTGCAATATGTTAGCAAATTGTATTAAAAAAATTTCTTGGAGGATTGTGTTGCTAAAGCCCAGAGTGCATCTATTTATTGAAGATCTATTCTTGATAATGTCATTATCGCTTTTGAGTTCAATCACAATTTTAAACGTAAAGCACATGGAAAGACAAGATTTGTTAATTTCAAAATGCATATTAGATAACCTCACAATAAAGTGGAGTGAATTTTTTTGAGAAAGATGATAAATATGTGATTTTCATCGAATTGGATTACAAAGATTATGCAAATGGTTTGCATCTCATTTTGGTAACCATTTTACTGATATCATACATCACGAGGCCATCGACAGGCGGATCCTCTGTCAACATATCTTTTTATTACAGTAGCAGTGGGTCTTTCAACTTTGGTAAGTGCTCATGCTCTCCAAGGAACTCAACATTGAGTGAAAGTCACTCCCCAAGCTCCACCTATTACTTCTTTTTAGAAGATGAGGCCGTATATTTTTTTAAAGATATGGATTCAGAGTCTAATATTATCAAGCAGTGTTTACTCCTAGATAAAACTCTTTTTATTAATTCTTTTTAAAATATATAAAATATTATAAAATAAAACATACAAATTAAAATGAAAGAACCACAAAAAATTTCAAAAACACCCTGAAAATGCTCAAACTAGCATGTTGATCTACTACTTATTTCAGTACTTGAAGCTCCCTTTTATAGTTTAATAAAATATATTAGAAAAATATATAAAATTTATGAGACAATAAAAACATATTAAATTACTATAAAAATTTTTATAAAACACGAATTTTATAGAAATTAAATTCACTGCATGACTGTTACATATATGATAAAATAAAAGTACATGTCTCTCTAAATTTTAGAAGGAAAATACACTTCCAAATACTAACAACAAAATAAACATAGAGAAAATTTATTGTTGATTCATATTATTATAGAACTCCATGACATATTTGAATACCAAGTACTAGCCCCTGTAACTTTCACCTGAGATTGACAACGCATTTTTGAAGTTTCAAGCTTTCTGTAAAAAAAAATAACACATATAATGAAATGTCAGTAGCTATATATACGACTCTCAAACCAAAAAACAAAAAGACATAAATGTATTTATTGTTTGCGAAGTGGGTACCGGTAGAAAGCGGTTTTTGTAATACTCAACCACTTTCTCCTCTTCCAAGACTTTTATTTCCTTGTATCCGTCAAGATTGTTCATTTCCTATGAGATTATTAATTCAACACAATTAAAATAGAACAATGATGCAGGAAGCATCCCACTTTCATGCTGCAGAATAAGGATAATACTGCACACCAAAGGGGTGTAATGTATGTAGTCTACCATAACACAAATTTCAGTGGTTGATTCCACGGTTTGAACTTGTTATATGCAACATGTTATGTTGATTGGATCCTTTAAAATGTAAATGGGTGCATTAGAAGTGAAGAATCAGCGCAATTCAAGTCTTTCTAGTAATTCAAAGACAACTTTATTGTTTTTCCAAGGCTTACCTTCATTATAAAGAACATGATTTATACATGAAAAATGAACCAACAAACAAGCCTGAAGTTTACGCTATCACCAAAAGAAACAAATACAATTTTAACAAGCCTTAGTATCTATGGTTTCCAAGGGAAAGTCATGGACCCTTTTCTATTGTGATGAACATTGTACGATACAACATCTAATACAACTAAATTAATAATAAGAATAATAAAATCTTCATATAATATAAAAATATTAATCATACTTTACACTCCAAATCCAATATAAGTCATACCTCAATCCATTTGGCTTGCTTAGGCCTCCCGGTTGTGATGTCATAGTCAAACCCCTTTGGCATAAAAATATGGTTCCTTTTGATAAATGGAGCATATGTTATGTAAACTAGCACAACAGAGTTTTCATAACAGCAGAATGTATCGATGAAGTTTGAAAATCTCGATAAAAAGTACACCGACACTAATTTGTACTGCTTATCGAATATGTTATTGGCCAGTGCTTCCATCTCACATGGAACATCATCAGAGAGGAAAAGAAAATGAAAGATAGTAATTACGTGATTGAATTGACCGAGGAAAAAAGTCCCATCGTTAAATTTGTGGAGAGCTTCTTCTAGGTAATCAAATAGTGCACCTGGTACAAATGTGAATACCGTTAACTTATATAAGAAACAAACAAACCATAATGAGTTTCAACAAACAAATGCTCAAATCTCAGTAGCCAGTGTTCGTGCATCTTTTGTGAACGATCTGTAAACTACTGGGACGAATGTAGTGTCACTATAAGCTATCAATTATTCAACAAATTTTCTTTTTTCATGGTCCTGCATTAGTTGGCCAATATTTTTTTTATCAACTTACTTCTTAAGATTTTCCTACACAAAAAGGACCATAATGAAATTTCACAGCTTACGTCCGGCAAGAGTGATGGTCCGTTAAAGTTACAATAAACATATTTAACCAAATCCAAACTATCTCCCGTTACTTTGTTGTTGTGATCTAGGGAAGGCACCCGTGAAGAGTATAAAATATAAATAACCATTCGCGTAAAATGAGATGCATGATCTCCCAAAGAATTAAACATTTACTTGCTTCAATCATATGAAAGATAAGACTAGAACATTAATGCACATGTTTTTTCTATTTTAACGATGGAACTTTTATAGTTTTTCAATCCTTAATTGAATGATCCTTGAATTATAATGAAGTTTTATATTCTTTGAATCAATTCAAAATTTAGACAAAGTGGTAACCAAAAAGGATTTGATTTCTAGAAACCTCAAATACAACACGTTTCTAGGTAACAATGAAGATCTTTTATTAGTAGAGGCTTTCAATTGTAATATTTAATTTTTCAAAGTATGAATTAACCATATTATAACTAAGAACATATTGTACCACCAAAATTTTGTAACTGCGGTCCTCTATTTAATTCTATATTTTTTACCGTTACAATTTATTTAAGTCCCCATGCTAGAAAAATCGACACCAATCAATCAATTCAAACATCTGAAAATTTATTATTCATTTATTAATTGAATCCTTTAATTTTATAATTCACATGACAGATATACATATCATCCACCTGCAAGGTTTTCTCATGATTACTTATAAGCAACCATAAAGGGGTGTCTTTGTTCTCATATCTTAGATGGTTCTATGAACTAATTATTATTTCACGAAATTTAATTTATTATCATCCAATCCATTAGGAATATTTTGCTCATTATAGAATCTTGCCTTTTAATATATTAAAATAATAAAGAAAACTATACGTATTATAATAACTACATGACGATTAAAAGTATAAGCTCATGTAATAGGCTAGAGATATTATTTATTTAAATTGAGCACCTAGATATGTGTCCCAAATTGGTTCTTTCAATACATGCAAAGTGTACTTATATAAGAAGTAGAAATTTTACCAATCACATAATTAAGATTGAATTAAATTTAATCTTGTGTTACAATCGTCAAGATTTTTCTCCAACCTCATCTTTGGTTGTGAACATTTAACTTCTAACTTCTAAGAACCGAAAATTTTAATATTTCGGGCATGAGTTTAAAAACTCCATACAAAATAATGGTCTACTACATAAGTGATGTACACAAATATAAACGTAATGATAAAAAAAGACTTCATTATATTAATTAACATAAAATGTTATGTCTTTATAACCAACACATAGATTTATAACCACTCATGTACAAAATTTAACACCATTAACATACTTATTAAAAGACTTCAAGGTAAGCCTTTGGTAAATGGATCAGCAAAATTGTTGTTCGATTAAATCTTCAAAACAAAGCCCTTCACAAGGCCACTGACGGGCTGGGTTGTAGTTTATGGCCCTGCTGAATAGGGATCTATTGAAATGAGCATAATATTTTACTCTGAGCTTGGATTTTATCAAACTCAATGGTGTTATAAAGGACTCAAGATCATTAATTTGATAGGTCATGAGCCACTTAATTCATTTTCTGTTAAAAGATATGACCGTTTGATGTTGATCCAATACTTAAATTCTTATCTGCCCCATTCACGGTCCACTTCAAAGATCGTGTGAAGCATCAGGGTTGTGAAGGCCACTGTGGTTCCTAATAATGACTGGGGGGTTTCTACGGTACTTTTCAAGAACCTAATGATGGACTGTGTGGAGTCCCACTACTCGTGCAGAGCTCTGTGGTCCTCCATGTTTGGCTGGGTGTGAACCACGGTGAGGGTGAAGAGTCGTTCTTATTCCCCTCTTGGTTTTCCCTTTTAATGATGTTCAATTTTATTTAGGTTCTTAGGTTTTCATTACCAATATCATACATATTGAATATTCATTTATCATTACACTTCTAGAGTTTTCAAAATATTACAGTACTATTCCCATGAATATAAAATTGTTAATGTATAAGCACTCAATGAGAAATTTCCCATTCTCCAGAAATTTCACAAAATGTGTATGAGCGCTCCTATGGACATTTTTGAGAACCCATTTTATAAAAATAAGCCTCAATCAATTATACAAAACTTGTTGGGTTTATTTTATTTTGTAGGATCTTTATTCATTTGTTAAGTCTTATGTTCGTAACCAATCTTAAAATAACCAAGGGTTGTTTTGTAAATAACGCTTCCTCCAAAATATCCATGTAGGAAAGCTGATTTCACATTCAACTGGAATATAGGCCTGAATTTCATTCTACCAAGGCAATTAACATTCTGATAGTTTCATTCCTTTCAATTGAAGAAAAAACTTCAATGTAGTCAACTCCATACTCCTGCTTGTATCCCTTAGCCATGAATCACTCCTTATACCTATACATTTCACCCTTTTCTTCCAGCTTCGTCTTATAGACCCACTTGATACCAATGATTTTGTGCTTCTCAGGAAGATCAACAAGCTCCCAAGTATCATTCCTTTCAATAGCTTCAATTTCAGCATCCATTGGCTTCATTTTTGTTCTCTATCACACTCTCAAACGTTGTCTGGTCATAAATTGCAAACAATGCAAAATGAGAAATTGTTTCATCATTTATTCCTATTACCTTAAGTATAGCTTCCATGTGGTCTTTATTAAAGCACGATGAAGAGACTGAGTTGCTGCATCAGTGTCTTCTAAAGTTGTTGGTAAAGTTTTAGCAGATGGTGAAATTTCCGCAAGAGTTGGTAATGTTTCAGCAGCTATTGGAGATGAATTCTCTGCATTTTGAGGCATTTCAGCCACTTTTTTGACTTCATTGTCAAATACGATTAAAGAAGACTATTGTATATCTAGTGCAAAATGTTCTCTTTACCATAAAAATAACATCGCTACTGATTAATATTCCTCACTTGTGGATTAAACAATTTATAAACCTTGGATACTTCACTAACATCGAGAGAGATACTCTTTTGCTTTTTTCGTCAAGCTTCCTCCTCTTCTTTTCTGAAACATGTGCATAAGAAATGCAACCAAAAATATGGAAGTGATTGATAGTTTGTTTTCCTCCACTCCATGCATTTTCTGGAGTCATATTTCAAAAAGCAAATGTTGGACTTCTATTAAATCCATGCATGCTCAATTAATTGCTTCTAGCAAGAATTTTTTTTCCCATTCTTCCTCTTCCAAGCAAACTCCGCACCATATAGAGAATGATTCTATTCCTTCTCTGTGATACACCTTTTTGTTGTGTTGTATAAGCAGTGAGGAGGTCTCTCAAAATTCCATTATATTCAAGAAAATCATTAAAGACTATTGAGATGTACTTGGCACCACGATCAATTCAGTATCTTTATGGAATTTCTGATTTTCATTTTCTACATGAGCCTTGAAGCTCTTAAATACTCCAAAAGCTTCTGATTTTTCCTGCAAAAAATACACCAAAGTTTTACTAGAGTAATCATTTGTAAACGTAACAAAATACGTTTTACCTCTATTAGAAATCATATTAATTGGGGCCACATATAAGAATGCACGTGCTTCAAAAGACCCTTCAACCTCCACGACTTCCCTTTCGGAAATTAAGAATCCTGATGCTTACCAACAACACATTCTTCACAAACTCGGGAAGGGATGAGAATTTCAGGAAGACCTATCACCATATTTGTCTCTTAGAGAGTATTGAATCCAATTAAACACAGGTTACCCCATCTAAATTCCACAACCATGAAGTACTAAACTGGATCAACGGTGCGCTGGATATCAATCCTCGTTACCTACGTCTGCATCATAATACAATGCAGGCCAAGTAATATCAGTACATTGAATTCACAAGTATGCAAGTTGGAATTCTAAACAATACAAACATATTCTTGAATGGAGAATCTGAAGAACATACCTGACTCAACTGAACTCTACAAGACTGAACTCATCATTTCATATATTATTATAAGTAAGAAGCTTCTAACATTAAAGTTGAACTACCATTCTACCCTTATTTTATCTCTAAACTAAATAAAATATTAATTTATAATTAATTTAATATTCATTAATAATTTTATTTAAATTCATGTCTCTAGAAACAATGATTAAAATTCTTTGAGAAATAGTTACAATGTAGAGGAAAGGACAAAAGCTGCAAGTTCCTTAATAAATGTTTATACTAATTCTTCTTTATCAAAAATCATGTGAATTTTTGCTTGGGACTGCTGTCAGTGATAATTTCTTATCACCGCTTTTTGTTTATAGAGAAAAGATATACAAGGAGTAGCAAAGACACTAAAGGTTATTTCTTTCCTATTGAATATTTCTTATTTTTTTAAAATTTTTTTATTACTTTATTTGTTGAATCTTGAATTTTTTAAATTGTATTTTAATATATTTTCTTCATGTTTTTGATCCTGTTTTCATCAAATTTTATAATACAATTTGTTAATTTTGTGTAGTTTTTTTTAGTCCTGTGTTCTTTTGATTCTGCTTTCTCAATGTTTAGTGATTTTGATTTATTCTTTTAGTATCATTTTGTTTGTTAATTTATGGTATTTGATTTGCTTAGCCTCAGTGTGCATTCTATCTAGACTAGAAAAGGTTTACCCCACCATTATTTTATTTTTTTCTGGTCTTGTTAATATATTATATCCTTGATTTTTTTTTTGTATCTGTTTTTTTATGAGTTTTGTAGTAATTTTTAAATGTATTCTCGAGGTATTGCTCAATTTTATACTTTATGTGATACTTTTCTATTTTTTACCATAGGATTTCAATTTTTGTTGGTTCTTTGATAGACTTTTTCATCCTTTAAGAAATATATTTATTAGTTTCAACACATATTATAGGATCATTGAGACGTTGACTTTCAGCAAGTCAACGTAATAATGTCACTTTTCTGGTAACAATTAAAATAATAAGGTTTAATCTCATTTTTATAGTAACAATTAAATTGAAAAAATAAAAAGGCATGCAAATATGTAATACAAGTGATCAGCGATTAATTATATGGTTCTCATATCTATATTTGATAATAGGGTAAAATTACTTGGTGTTTCAATTGATTCACAAAATTTGGAGTATACATATCACCCTTCATTGTGTAAGTTTACAAGTATATTTCTTTTTTAAAAGATATACTTTATGTATCATCTATATATTTTATACTTGTGCCATTTTTTAAATATCAATGTTAATTGATAGGGTACACGTGCAACGCACGTGAGCAAATACTAGTATTCATATAAAAGAGAACCCTAAACATGCCTATGTGGTGCCATCACAAATAAGGGTTCTCTTTTTAACTTATTTATTTCTAAAAATAGTCTTCTCTTTCATGAAATTTTGTGACTTAATGAAAAGTTGCGACTTTTCAAAAAAGTTTGACTTTTTATGAAAAGTTGCGAATTTTATGAAGAGTTGCAACATTAATAAAGAGTTAAGACTTTTATGAAGAGTTGAAACTTTTATGAAAGATTGTCACTTGTCCAAAGAGTTGTGACCTTTCTGATAAGGCACAATAAGCATTTATTCACACTGCCCTTTATTGTCTATAAATAAAGATATTTTCTCTCATTTTAAGCTAACGAAAATTCTCAACTTGTTCTTCTACACAGTTAAATATGTCTACGTTGCTCTTGTTGAGTGACTCACTGACACTATTATTTTTCTATCAACACACTAGTGAATAAAATCCTTCTATCGTGAGAGGATCTATTCCTTTAAACCTCGAGCACTAGAATGAAATAATTTCATTACGGGAACATTGTACATCCTGTGGGCTCGAATGTCTTCCTTTATTTTTCATTTTATTATTACATATCCTTGTATGTTTTTTACAGTTATTATTTATGCATAAAAAAAATTTTCAGTACATATTTTAAACTTTTTTGCTTGTAAATTTGATCATTATATTGAAGTAAAGATATGTTAATCAAGAGTTTGATGTAATCATTTTTCACGACCGGGGAGCACCTCCTAGTAGTAACTGGCGTCCTCTTCCTCGAAGAGGTCTTACATAAGCCTTAGCATTTGCCATAGCACGTATCATAGAATAAAAATGTGGAAAAATTAAAAAAATTTCTTTGGAAGATCAACTTAAAATAGATACTACTTTAGAAACTAAAATTTTCACAACATACCATTTGACATAGAAGTATAGATATTTGGGACTTGGCCCTTACATCGATAAGGAGTCTAGAAATAGGACATACAATGTCTTTCAATATAAGTAAAGAAATAAAACCTAAGACATAAGGGTCTTGTCCTCGGATTTGAGGGTTCACCAACTTGGAAGAGAATTTCCAAGAATCGTTGAGAAATGGCCTTGGATCCTCAACGGCCTGAACCTACATTATTTGGGATAAGGAAAGAAAATATGAGTTAGTACATCTCACGAACTAAGTCGGATTAGTGTGCATAAGAACAAGTGAAACATGCATAAAAGTACATTTTAGTCAAAACATGCTTTTTATCAAGAAAAACCAATGTGCACATAAGTCAAGCATCATAAGTCATCCCAACGTAATATCATCTCAACATGTAGGCAACCCAAGAAATACTTTGTGCAATGCAAAGAATAGAATCTTATAACCCTATCCAAATCTAAGTTTCACATTAAGCAACCTACTTCATGCATACATTCACATTCCTATATTTCATCATGACTTGCCATATTCGTAAAGATCATACATAGCATAACATACATAAATCATATTAAACATAATCACAAAAGAACACTAGTACAATCATCTCTTAGGATCCCACAAGTGCAATGTGTAAGAGAAGTCCCATATCCTCCCTCAAACTACGTAGAACCCTTTAAGAAAGCCCTAGTGAGTGTTCATATGTTTCATCTATTCATTTACTTTTACATTAGGGAAAAAGGCTGCAATAACCGACATGAAACCATGAGAGCTACATGGAATCTAGTGTTCTACTCCCACACCAAAAAGAGAGGGTTAACACTTGCTAAGGTTTAACCTTTCATTCATAGCTATCTAGGTGGATCCACTACGGTAGAGTCCTATGTGGGCACATAGTTAAGGGTCAAGGATATTGTTTCTAGAAATCGTAACTTGCTAAACGTGGGGGTTTCCATCTCATGAGACAACACATATATTGGGAACCGTACTTGCTAAATGTGAGGAAACCCATATGGGAGCTGGACTTACTAAAGGTGAGACACTAGTCTCATTTACATGCCCTTTCAGTGCTAAGCATATATTCCCTTTAGTAATCCTCTTTAGTCATCACATTAGTTCACATTAGCCTTTACTAGACTCTTATGTAAACATCTTGTGGTAATAGCTCATAAATGTTCATAAGTGAGAACAATCCTTTCACTTTAGAAACACTAGGAAATGAGTAAACCTTTCACTTTAACAAATCATTATAATCATGAGAACTACCTTTCAATAATATAATAATCATACTATAACATACATAAATAAATCATAGCTAATTGAAGTTTATAGGGTTAAGGATGAAAAAACCATGTCATCAACACCATCACAACAAAATAGATATAGCATCATTATTATCTAAGTAATTTATCTTTCATACATGAGTTTAGTTAAGAACCAACATTATACCTTCTTGACCTTCATGGAACTTCATAATTCAATCACCTCACAATGCATAATTAATACATAAAATAAGGTAATACATTAAGTAACAACAAAACTATCATCAATATAAGCAATTGATATATTCATCATCTTCAATTAATTCACCATATCAAATCCAAGATTCATGAAATTGGTAGAAGAACAGGGCTCCAAGGGAATTTCAAGTGAACAACAACAACTATTCAAAATTATACACCTAAACAACCTTAAGTGATCATTATTGATTCATAATTTCGTTTTTCATAGAAGACCCATGTGTAGATAAAAACTCTAGATTTGGGGGAATTTTGAAAAGATATTTGAAGAGAACTCTTGGGGAAAGGAATCCCAAGAGTGAAACAAAACCATACCTTAATGAAGTCTTAGCCACGAAATTGAGTAGAAACTTGGAGAATTTATCCTCTTCTTGGAGCTTCAAGGTCCTTCAATGGAGGTTTTGTGTAGAGAGAGAAGTGAGACAAATTAGGTTTTTAAGTTTGGGGATTTGTTTATGTGTGGGAATAGGTTTAAAATGATTTAAATTCAATATATACTTAGCCCCTAAAATACCCAAAACACCCCTCACTTGGATGAACCATTTATTTAACTCAAACTTGACTTTATTTTTGAAATTATCGTCGCGGAACAAGTACGCATCGCAGAAGTGTTCTCTGAAGTTTCTGGAAATTAATTTTGGTAAAGAAGAGTCCGTAACAACATCCGCAACACGTACCAACCATTTGACCTTTTGTGTAGCCAGTCCGCGAAATGGACATGTTCCCTTCACTCATTGTGCTTGCTGCCTTAGGCAGCTTGTTAGCCAAATGTTTGGGTCCTCCTCAAGGACCCCTAGGGTGGACCTTGGGGGATCGAATATGGACGTTTTGATCCTAAAAACATTATTTTACCTATTTAATGTATTTTTACAAGGTTTACCCTTCATACGACACTCCCAAGCCTTAACAAGGCGTAAGAACACCTACTAGTTCAATTCACTAGTTTCCGGATGTCATGTTCGTTTCTTGATGTTTTGGCTCTACGACATTCAAATAAAGTTAATTAGATTAGATTAGGCCTGGAAATACCATTTTAATTTTTATTCATTAGGTGAGGCTCTATCCTAGGTCATTGGATTTCCAAGGTATAACATTATTAGATTATTTGTGTCATGTAAATTAGAATTCTTAAACTTAAAAAATAAATGATTTTGATATTTATAGAGTTTTCAGTGACTAAAAGATCCATGGGATATCCATGAAGGGACTTTCAGTGTTCAAAAGTTATGGTGGTTCCACATTACCTTGCAGAATTATTCATTCAAATTTCTATCTTATCGACATTCAATCGATTAATAACATCTAGAAAACAAAGGAATGTAATGGGATGATAAGTATTGTACTCAACCTTAATAAAACGTTTCTGGTTCAAATGTTGGGTTGGAATCAATCAATAACCCCTCAAATTAGAATGAATCTATAGTAATCAAATATTTATGAAATAGTTATCTCGTTATAAACATTAGATTAAAGACCACAAAAAAATACATAAACAACAAATATTACTTTTGGCTATCAATTTAGTGTCGTCGACTGTGTATGATTTTGAATAAAGGACTTTCCAAGACATCATTTAATCTAAATTATTTGAGAGACATGTTTCCACGCCCCGAGCTACCCCGGCGGACACGGAACCCAGGACTACAAGTGATCCCAAGCTAACCCTGCTGACATGATCATCAGCATACTAAAGAAAATAAACTGATGTGGAAGATAAATAATAATTTAAACTCAAAATATGGGTAACACCCAGACTCTATAATTGAGATAATTGAAAATAATGAGTTTAACACAAAGGAAATATTAACTCAATACTAAGTAGAAACTATGACTGAAAATAGCCTCTAAACTGGACTAGAACAAACCCCAACTAAGTCTAGCAAAACTGAAACTAAATGACTAAAAGTCTGAAAAGAACTTATGACTATTTTTCTCGGAGAATGAGGACTTACCACTAAATCTGCTGAACTGGAGATCGGGAACCGATCTATGCCTGATCTTGATGTTGAGAACCTGAACCTACATCACGAGAAGAAGCAACGCACGTATGTGTCAGTACTGGAAGGGTATTGAGCATGTAAGATAGAATAAAGCTGAAATAAAACATAACTATACGAGAAAAAAAGAAAGTATAATCATCTGAACAAGATATACTAAATTTCTGAGCAAACTGAATGCAATGACCAATTTATAACATGCTGAAATTGAATACAGAGTATACTGATAAATGGTCAATGCAAGAGAGTCTAACTAAACTACAGGAGCTACTAATAACCAATAATAAAACCATATGAGCTAAATGTGGAGTCCGATGTATACGCCCTATCGAGAGGACCCAATATATCATGCCTACGGTATAAAGGAAGGAAGGCGTGATCACTAAAATGATTGCCCATAGAGGGGACTTACAACCTACCTGGCTAGTAGTTCTGGGACTAATTGGGTACGCTCAATCCTAGTCCAACTCGGTATTAATGCTACTCCCAATGAATTATGTAATTAACTGATTATGGCTAGGTTTCTGAAAATACTTGATAGCCACAAACTGAACATTCAAACTGAGAATGCAACATCTAATATGGTAATTATGCACGTATAACTAAGGCATGTATATCTGATGTAACTAAAATATATGACCTAGCATGTATAATTCAAAAACTCAAGAAGTACAAAGCTACGGTTATGAAATTCATGCGATAAACTGAATAATAACTTTACAATCTGATGTGGAACATATATTTAGTAAATTTTTGAAGATCTATCAAATTTCTAGAAATCCTAGGTTTAATAATTATAAGAGAATAAAGAACTAACTGAAAACTAGAGACCCAAAGGGTGAAATGAACCCACTAGTGAAATCCCACGTACCAGGTGATGAAATTCAGAGAAAAACACTTAGAGTTTGGGCTGGAACTACCCAAACCTTGCTTCGCTCATGAACTAGGGTTCTTGACCCTTTTCTCCTTTCTTGCTTCTAAATTTCTATGTTTTGATTTAGTGATTTGACTTAGGTAAGTTTAAATTATGTTTCAAGGCTTAAACTGACTAAAATCTTATGATTTAGGGTCAAAACGATGTATCTTAGGGTTTATACTAAGTTGGAAAAGTCAAAAAGACCCCTGGGTTAATTGCTGTCGGACCAAACGATGACCTGGACAGACGGTCCGTCGTTCCATCGACGGTCCGTCGTTTGGGTACGTAGGTTGTCCAGTTCAATAGGCATTTACCAAAATGGGCATAACTCTTAACTCGGTGGTCTGATTTTAGCAAGTTTGTGGCTATGGAAA
This sequence comes from Solanum pennellii, assembly GCF_001406875.1. NCBI lineage: Eukaryota > Viridiplantae > Streptophyta > Magnoliopsida > Solanales > Solanaceae > Solanum > Solanum pennellii. Next base: position 49,061,647 of record NC_028641.1, on the reverse strand, counting down.
GCTAATTCAATTATCTCTCTTTTGGTAGGTCATGGGACGCCTAATTCATTTTATGCTAAGATTTATGATCATTTGAAGTTAACCCAACTACATTTTCCTCCCTAACTGTCTTCTAACTTCCACATACGATCATACCTATGGTCTGTAGGTCCATGTACGGACCGTGCTGGTCAATCTTGGTTCTTCTCAGATAATGGGTAAATGGAGTCTTGATCGACGGATACAGACTATGGACTGTGGTCTGACGTACGAACCGTCGGTCCGTTCGTCATTCGACACTTAGTCAAATTTTCCTGGGCTGAGATTTTAGAGGTCTCTGACTCCATATTGATGGGGTGTTACATTATCTCCCACCTGGGAACATTCGTTCTCGAATGAAGGCTTAACTAGATTGAATAGAGGGAGAGAGATTCAAACCCTACTACTACACTGAGAGTTGAGTTTCTGACTGAATCAAGTACTGAGAACATGCAAATACGCTAAAAATGCAAGTACAATCTTAGGGAACATGATTCTAAGACTGAATTCACGCATGAATGCCTGGAAAACTTAAGCGGACCTATTACCTCAAGCTGGAGTGGAATCGGAAGGAAAGAAGTGAGGATACTTGGCTTTCATGGTTGCTTCTGCTTCCCAAGTAGCTCCCTCTACGGACTGACTCCTCTACAAAACCTTGACTGAAGCGACTTCTTTATTTCTCAACCTCCTAACAAGACGGGCAAGAATCTCAAATAGTACATCCTCATAAGAAAGACTATCTTTCATCGCCACACTCTTTAATGGCCCTATGGAGGCTGGGTCACCCACACACTTCTTCAAGAGCGAGATGTGGAAGACCGGATGCACTACTGCTAAGTTTGCCAGAAACTCTAACTCATATGCCACCTTGCCAATCCTTTTCAAGAACTTTTAAGGGCCTACATTTCTAGGACTCAGCTTTCCTTTATTGACAAATCTCATCACTCCTTTCATAGGGGATACTTACAGGAAAACCCAATCTTCAACTTCGAACTCTAATACCCTTCTCCTTACATATGCATAAGATTTCTGACGACTCTGGGCTATCTTAAGTCCATCTATAATGAGTTGCACCTTCTCCATATCATAAAGTACAGAATTTGACCCTATCAAAGTTGCTTCACCTACTTCAAACCAACCAACGGGAGATCTACATCTACACCCACACAAAGCCTCATAAGGGACCATCTGAATGCTAGAATGGTAGATATTGTTGTAGGAAAACTTAATAAGAGGAAGGTGATTATCCCAAATACCCTTGAAATCGATCACACAAGCTCTCAGCATATCCTCTAAGGTCTGAATGGTACCCTCTTCCTGCCCATCCGTCTGTGGATGAAATGTTGTACTAATGATAACTTGAGTACCAAGACCCTTCTAGAACGACTTCCATAAGTGAGAGGTAAATTGAGGACCTCAATTTGACATGATAGACAAAGGAACCCCATGCAACCTCACAACTTCATTTATGTAAAGCTTGGCATAATCCTCTCCCGAATCCGTAGTCTGTACCGCTAAAATGCATGAAGACTTAGTCATCTTATCAACTATCACCCAAATTGAGTCATGTTTTCTGCGAGTACGAGTTAACCCTGTGATGAAATCCATATTGATGACATCCCACTTCCAAGTAGGAATATAGATCTATTGAGTCATACCTCCTGGTTTCTAATTTTCTACCATGACTTGCTTGAAATTGGGGCACTTACTCACAAAATCTGCTATATCCCTCTTCATGCCATTCCACCAATACACTTCCTACAGGTTGCGGTACATCTTAGTGGCTCCTGAATGAATAGAATATCTGGAGTTATAGGCTTCTGCAAGGATATGCTTTCTCAACTCACCCACATCTGAAACACACAATCTACTTTGGTAGCGAAGTGCACCATCTTACCTTTGGGAGAAAACCTCTACTATTTGATTGTGGACTGCACCCTTAAGTTCAAGCCAGATTGGATCAGTGAATTGCTTTTCCTTAACCTCCACTACCAAAGAAGATTCTGCCCCATTCTGAACTGTTACACTATAGTTTGATAAACTCATAAGGCAAACTCCCAAGCGAGCAAGCTTGCGAACATCCTTCACTAGCTTCTTCCTTTCTTCCTCAACATGGGCTATACTACCCATAGATTATCTACTAAGAGAATCTGCTACTACATTCGCCTTACCTGTATGATAATGCACACTCATATCATAATCTTTAAGGAACTCTAGCGATGTCCTCTGGCAAAGATTCAACTATTTATGGGTGAACATATACTGAAGGCTCTTATGATAAGTGAACAAATCTACATGAACACCATATAAGTAGTTTCTCCAAATATTGAGTGCAAACACCACTGCTGCAAGCTCGAGGTCATGAGTTGGATAGTTCTTCTCATTGAGCTTAATCTTTCTAGAAACATACGCTATAGCCTTATCTCGCTGCATCAACACACAACCTAGGACAACTCTTGATGCACAATAGATCTCATAACCATCTGAACCCTTTGGTAGGGTCAAGACAGGAGCTGTAGTCAATCATGTTTTCAATTTTACAAAGCATTTCTCACAATCGTATTACCATTGAAACTTGACCTTCTTCTGAGTCAACCTATTCAATGGTGAGGTTATGGAGGAGAATCCTTCCACGAACCTTTTATAATAACCCTCTAGACCTAAGAAACTTCTTATATGTGCAACAGAGGTAGGTCTGGCCATTGTTTCTTTGCTTCTATCTTATGTGAATCCACTTGGATCCCTTTGCTAGACACAATGTGACCAAGGAAAGCAACGTATTGCAACCAGAACTTATAGTTGCTGAACTTAGCGAATCACTGGCGATCCTTGAGAGTCTATAAAACAATTCTCAAATGACTCACATGTTCATCCTCATTCCTAGAGTAAATGAGTATATCATCAATGAAGACGATAACGAATAAGTCCAAGTATAGTTTGAACACTCTGTTCATCAAATCTATGAAAGATGCATGAGCATTGGTTTGTCAAAACGACATAACTACAAATTCATAATGATCATACCGAGTTCTGAAGGCTGTTTTCGGAATGTCACTATCTCTAACTCTAAGCTTATGATAACCCGATAAGAGGTCTATCTTTGAGAAGTGACTAGCACCCTGAAGTTGGTCAAAAAATTAATCAATCCTAGGGATGGGATACTTATTCTTGATTTTGACCTTGTTCAACTGTCTATAGTGAATGCACATTCTGAGAGAACCATCTTACTTACATACGAACAACACTGGTTCACCCCATGGTAAAATACTAGGTCTGATGAATCCCTAATCTAGAAGGTCTTTCAACTGATCTTTCAATTCCTTAAGCTATATTGGAGCCATTATGTAAAAAGGAATAGAATTGGGATGGTTATTTTGAAGGAGATCAATTCCAAAGTCGATTTTCCTTTCGGGAGGGACTCCGGGAAGATCTTTTGGAAACGCTTCTGGAAACTCCTTGACTAGTGGAACTAACTCAATAGTTGGGGTTTCAGAGCGAGAATCCTTAGCCAGAACTAGATGATAGAGATAACCCTTATATATCATGTTTCTGGCCATAAGGTAAGAAATAAATTAACCCATAGGCGCTAAGGTACTACCCTTCCATTCTAAGATTGGTTCGTCTGGAAACAAAAAACGAACAATCATAGTTCTATATCGAATGAGGCATAACATGAATGTAACCAATAAAATCCTAGAATGACATCAAAGTCTACCATTTCTAACTCTACTAGATCTGCTGAGGTGACTTTTTGAGATACTGTGACAAGGCAATTTCTGTATACCCGTCTAGCTATAATTGGGTCACCAACTGCAGTAGAGACTGAGAAAGGTTCTGAGAGAGTTTCTGGACTAACACTGAATTGGACTTCTAGGTAATGAGTTACAAAATAAAGAGTAGCCCCTGGATCTAACAAGGCATAAACATCAAGGTCAAAGACTCGGAACGTACCAGTAACTACATCAGGAGAACCTTCCTGATCCTCACGAGCCTGAAGAGACATGTACCAAATGAGTTACCCTACTGAGTTGGGCGACTTGCTGGTGCTGTTGAAGTTGTAGATTGAGCTTTACCATTACCACCTCCTTGACCCTATCTAGAAGGACAATCCCTCAACTTGTGACAAGACTAAATGCACCCAAACCATTCTTCTTTTCCTGCGAGACACTCGCCCCGATGGTTCTTACAACACTTAGGGCAAGTGGGGTAAGTCTTGGTGCCTAAAACACTTCCTTGAGAATTAGATCCTGCTGCTCTACCCTTCTGGTCATACCTGTTCTTGGAGGATGGAGAACTAGACGACGAAGGGGCTAGAGCTGAAAACTTCTTCTGAATCTGCGAGCCATTTCCACCACTGAATTATTGTTGACAATAGTCATAGTTCCTAATCCTAGACTTCTTATTCTCCTTAGAATGTTCCCTAAGCTTATCACCCTCAACCCGCTGAGCATGATTCATAAGCCTAGAGATGTTCATATCTCCAAGTAAGTTTTCACCAAATCCGACACTCTATACAAGAACTTATTCATATGAGCCCTAGAGTCAGCAACCATGTGAGGAGCATGCCTAGAGAGTTTGTTAGACTTGAGTCCATACTCTTGGACTGTCATGTTGCCCTGCCTTAAGTTCATGAATTCTTGGGCTTCTGCTTCCCTCAACTCTACTGGGAAAAACCTATCGAGAAAAGTCTGACTAAAACAATCCCAAGTGATAGGGGCTGCATTTGCACCCCTATTATCCTTCCACTGAGTGTACCAAATATGAGCAACATCTTTCAACTGGTATGATGTTAACTCAACCCAATCATTCCCCGTGACTTGCATTACCTCAAAGATTTTCTTGATCTCATCTAAGAAATATTGAGGATCCTCATTAGGTTTCGATTCTAAGAACTCAGGCGGATTCATCTTAACAAAGTCCAAAACCCTTGCTGCTACTGATCTACCATTTTCATTCACATGAGTATAAACCCTATTGTTCTAGTTCGTTTACTCTTAGCCAACATTTGTATAGCATTTTTAAACTTAGCATTAAAGACTTCCTGATCTATGACTGGAGGAGCTGCGTATGCATTGGTGGCATTCGCATTCCTAGTGTTAGCTCTACCAAGAGGCATGATCTGAACGTAGAATGTCAAGTTAAAGTGGAATAAGATCATATCTTACGCACGATAAGAGTAACATGAAAGTGAAGTTTTGCTAAAACACTTTGTAGACTCCCTCTCGTTGGATGTGGTGCACTTCACACCTATGAAAAGAACTCTACTTAGTGTGGCTTTTTTCAGACATCCTAGGACTCTTGAACCTAGAGCTCTGATACAAAGTTTTTTCACACCCCGAGCTAAACCCGAGATGCGAACACGGGACCTAGGACCACAAGTGATCCCAAGCTAACCCTACTAACATGATCATAAGCATAATAAAGAATATAAACTGATATGGAAGCTAAATCATAATTTAAACTCAAGAGATGGGGAACACACGCACTCTGATATATTTGAAAATAATGATCTTAATACAAAGGATATATTAACTCAATACTAAGCTGAAACTAACTATGTCTAAAAATAGACTCTAAAATAGACTAGAAATACTCGGACAAGCCCCAGCTAAGTCTAGCAAAACTGAAACTACATGACTAAAAGTCTAAAAAGGAACTCATGACTATTGTCCTCGGAGAATGAGGACTCGCCATTGAATCTGCTGAATTGGAGATCGGGAATCAAACTATGCGTGATCTGGATGCTGAAAACCTGAACCTACATCACGAGAAGATGTTGCGCACGTATGCGTCTTACTTGAAGGGTACTTAGATGTAGTATGGAATAAATCTCAAATACAACATAACTTAACAAGCACAAAAGCAAGTATAATAATCTCAGCATGATATATTAAATTTCTGAGCTAACTGAATGCAATGACCAATTTCTAACATGCTGAAAGTTAATACTGAGTAAACTGATATATGATCAATGCAAGAGTCTAACTGAACTGTGGGAGCTACTAATAACAAATAATAAAACCATATGAGCTAAATGTGGAGTCCGATGTATATGCCCCATTGAGAGGACCCAATATACCCTACCAAAGGTATAACAGCATGCTGACGTGATCACTAAACTGATTGCCCACAAACGGGACGTACAACCTACTTGGCTAGTAGTTCTAGGACTAATTGGGTACGCTGAACCCTAGTCCTACTCGGTATTAGTGTTACTCCGAATGAATTATGTAATTAACTGATTATGACTGAGTTTCTGAAAAAATACTCGATAGATCAAAACTGAACATGCAAATTGAGAATGCAACATTTAATTTGGTAATCATGCACGTATAACTAAGGCATATGTATTTGAACTAAAGTGAAATATATGACCTAGCATGTGTAATTCAAGAACTAAAGAAATACAAAGCTATGGTTATAAAATTCATGCGATAAACTGAATAATAACTTTATAATCTTATTTGGAACATATATTTAGTAAATTCATGAAGTTCTATCAAAGTTCGAGAAACCTTAGATTTAATCATGATAAGAGAATCAAGAATTAACTGAAAACTAGGGACCCAATGGGTGAAAGTAAGTGACTAGTGAAATCCCACATACCAGGTGATGAAATTCATGGAGAAACACTTAGATATTGGGGTTGGAACTGCTGGAAACTTGTTGTGTTCTTGAACTACGGCTCTTGACCTTTTTCTCCTTTCTTGCTTCTAATTTTCTAAATTTTGATTCAATGATTTGACTTATGTAAGTTTTAATTATGTTTCATGGCTTAAACTAACTAAAATATGATGATTTAGAGTCAAAACAACATATATAAGGGTCTAAATGATGTGGGAAAAGACCAAAAAACCTGTGGATTAATTATTGTCGGACCAAACGATGACCTGGACAGACGGTTCGTCGTTTGGGTCCGTACGTTGGGCCTGTTTGACAAGACTTTACTAAAAGAGGCCTAACTTTTTTTTCTGAGGTTTGAATTTAGCAATGTCGGTGGCCATGGAAAGCTAATTCAATTATCTATATTTTGGTATGTAAAGAGACACTCAATTAATTTTGTGGTAAGAGTTATGATCATTTAAAGTTGACCCAACTGTATTTCCCCCCATAATTGTCTGCTAACTTCCACCTATGGTACGTAGGTCCATCTACGTCCATGGTGGTCAATCGTGGTTCTTGTCAGATAATGAGTAAACGGAGTGTTGATCGATGGATATATACTAGGGACCGTGGTCAGACCTACGGACCATCGATCCGTACGTCGTTCGACACTTTTTCAAATTTTCCTAGGCTAAGATTTTGGGGGTCTCTAACTCCATCAACAGATGTGTAGGACGGACCGTAGGTCAGGATGTGGTCCAACGATGGCCACCGTCTGTTGCACCTATAGATTTTCTGAAAGAATGGTTTTCGGTCTGTTTTGGATATGGGGTGTTACACATGTGTTATTTCATTTAACTCCAAGAGCTATGTTTATATATTTTAATTAACTTGTCATGTACACAACTAATTATCTAAGATGTATAATATATTAGAATATGTATGTAGACGCCTTGAATATGAGAAATGCTCTTGCAATTGATGAATAAACTATGTGTACCACTTAGAAAAAAATTCATAAACACTTAGAATCAAATCCTTTTTGTTTTAATTTTTTTTTAAATATTTCATTTATTATTTGGATAAAATATCATTGAAAATTTATCATAGCAATGTACCCTCTGAAAAGCACTTATATTATCAAATGGTCATAATTAGATTATTACGTAGTTCACCAGCGCGAAGCGCGAGCAATTTATCTAGTTTCAATATAAAGTAATTTAAAAGATGTGTAATATAAAGAAAATTTGTTTAAAACATTTTGTCAACTCTATATGTTTCCAAAGATACAATATAACTTTGAGATGTATATAAAAATACAATTAACTATGCTTATAAAATACAATTAACTTATGTGGGAGTGTCTAACTGACAACCATCACTTAAGAGCTATAGTGATGATACCACATTTTGCCTCACGCTGCCAGGGCCGTCCTATACCTTGCCATTAGTCTATACTACAAAACAGTAAAGGAATCATTTAAACAGTATTACCATTTTGTACCCATAATGGCTACATAGTTGATGGAGGCTGAGAGTTATCTGAACTCTCCTCCATATCGATGCTCAATACTACAAAAATATTATTGTATTAGCTCTTATATTTTTAAAACATACTTACTTATGAATTTGATATTAGTGCTCAAAACATATCTCAAAGGCTACCTTGGAAATCTAAGTTTCCCTGTATGCTTCATTTAGAAAGCTAATACTCTTTTCTAAAAAACAAGGCCAAAGGCTCTATAAAAATCTCAGCTCTTGTTCTTATTGAAATGTGAAAACATTTTTATATCTCTTTGGAAATACATAGTCCCCATATACTTCTTTGAACATAGAACTTCAACATTACTCTTTACTAAACTCAAACTTAAGTATTAAATAAAGTTAAAACATTTGTTAAAGACTTTTGAAAACTTGAAATGAACTTCTCTTACTTGACTCTTGATTTTGATCTTAACTTCTCTTGACTTGACTCTTAACTAACTTTTGAATTGAATTATGGATTCAAGGATTAAGATTTGTGATTGGAAAGATCTCATGTTGGTCAGGAATGAATTTAGATAGCAGAAAATGAGAAAAGATAAAAAAACCAAAGATTTGGATGTGGGTCTGCGACGCAAAGGTATATTAAAATTTTTGTTCCTAAAATGTTTTAAGGCAGAACACCAATGCGGAGCTAAAATTTTCAAAACATGGCACTAGGTGCGCGACCACACTCCAATTTTGCTCGTCGAAATTTCTTCTTCGTTTTTCTTTCCCAATTCACGTAGACTTGGTTCTGTTTCTCAAATTACTTTTAGATAAAAATACCCAACAAATTTACCTAAGAAGAATCAAACATTTGTTGTTTTCACCCTGAACAGTATGTGGAGGACTCCCCAATGGGATATCCCCACGAAAGGGCCATTTCTTTTATATTGAATCATTATGTTTTTTGTTTTTTATTACTTTTGTTGTTTAATCTTGAATTTTTTTTATTGTATTTAAATATATTTTCTTCAATTTTTTTTGTCTTGTTTTCATCAAATTGAGCTGATAATCTATAATAAGATTTCTTAATTTTGTGCGTTTTTTAAGTGTTATGTGCTTTTGATTCTTCTTTCTTAATGTTTAGTGATTTTTATGTTTTCTTTGAGTATTATCATTTTTGTTAGTTTATGGTTTTTTATTTGCTTAGCCTCAGTGTGCTTTCAATCTAGACTAGAAAAGGTTTAAGTGACTATTATTTTATTTTTTGTTGGTTTTGTTAATATGTTGTACCCTTGAATGCTCTTTTATATCTATTTTTTGATGATTTGTGTAGTAATTTTGAAATGTATTCTCGCGGTATTGCTCAATCTTATACGTTATGTGACACTTTTCTATTTTCTACCTTGGGATTTCAATTTTTGTTGGTTCTTTGATAGACTTTTTCATCCTTAAAGAAATGTATTTATTAGTTTCAACACAAATTATAGTATCGTTGAGACGTTGACTTTCAGAAAGTCATCGTAGTAATGTCACTTTTATGGTAAAATTTAAATTGAAACAATGAAAAGTCATGCAAATATGTAATACAAGTGACCAGTGAATAACTCTACAATCCCATATCTATATTTGATCATAGGGAATAATTACCTGGTGTTTGAATTGATTCACAAAATTTGGAGTATACATATCGCCCTTCAGTGTTTTATGTTTATGAGTATATTTCTTTTTTAAAAAATTTACTTTATTACTCATTTATATATTTTATACTTGTGTAATTTTTAAAAACATAATATTAATTGATAGGGTACACATGCAATGCACGTGAGCAAATACTAGTATTTATATAAAAGAGAACTCGAGACCCACCTATGTGGCGCCACCACAAACTAGGATACTCTTTTGAAGTATTTATTTCCAAAATTAGCCTTCGCTTTCATGAAAAGTTGTGACATTATGAAAAGTTGCTACTTTTCCTAAAAAAAATTGACTTTATGAAAAGTTGTGACTTTAACGAAAAGTTGTGACTTTTACGAAGAGTTGCAACTTTAATAAAGAGTTGCAACTTTTATGAAGAGTTGAAACTTTAATAAAAAAATTGTTACTTTTATGAAAGATTGTGACTTTTATGAAATATTGTGACCTGTCCAAAGAGTTGTGACGTTTCCGAGAAGACACACTAAATATTTCTTAACACTGCCCTTTGTTCTCTATACATAGAGAGATTTCCTCTCATTTTAAAACAACAAAAATTCTCAACTTCTTTTTCTTGTGCACAATTAAATATTTGTGTACTTTTCTCTTGTTGAGTGACTTAATGACACTATTGTTTTTCTGTCAACATACTAGTGAAGATAATCGTTCTATCATGAGAGTATCTATTCCTTTTTAAACCTCGGGAACTAGAATGAAATAATTTCCTTAAGAGAACATTGTGCATTCAGTGGGCTCGATGTCTTCCTTTATGTTTTATTTTATTATTCCATATCCTTGTATGTTTTTTACGGTTATTATTTTCTGATTCATTTTTGTTTTTGAGTTCATATTTTGAAATTATTTGTTTACGTTTATTCTTTTGATCATTATATTAAAGTAAAGATATGTTAATCAAGAGTTTGATGTAATCATTTGTCACGACCAGAGAGTACCTCCTAGTCGTAATCGACGTCCTCATCCTCGAAGATGTCATAGACAAGACCTTAGCATTCGTCATAGCACGTATCATAGAATAAAAATGTGGAAAATAAAACTTTTTCTTTGAAATTTCAACTTCGCTTCATATTTGAAAAGAAAAACTAACTTTGTCACAACATACCATCTAACATAGAAGTATAGAAATTTGGGGCTTGCACCTTACATCAATAAGGAGTCTAGAAATAGGAAATAAAACAATTTCTTCCAGCATAAGAAAAGAACTAAAAGATTGGTGTCACGACCCACAAGTACCCCCTAGAGGTTAGGGAGAACCCTCGGATCGTCACAAGGCGTACTTGACCCTTAGGGGTGTTGCACAAGCCCTTTAAGTATCGTTCATTACATAAGACATGAAAAGTAGTGCAGAATTAAAACTTTTCACGACGTTTAATATAAAAAGTAGTTCTTTCATAATTACTAAGAAAATCTCATCGTCACAAGCCAACTTAAAGACTGGACATAAAAATCATTGGGACACAGCCCTTTACATTTGAAAGAAACACATAACAAAAACTTATACAAAACTAAAAGAATTAAGAACTATGCCCTCGAATATATGAGGACATACTTTGTCTTGAGAGAATCTTTAAGCTTTGCCTTCTAAACTTCAACATTTCTTACATACCTATACTTATAGAGTATAGAAAAGAATGGGGTTAGTACAAAGAATATACTAAGCATGGCATATGCAAAACCATGCAAAAAGGGACATTTTAGTAAAAACACATTTTCATGCCAATTAAGTAAAACATTCAAGAATATAATAGCAAAACAACATAAGAATCATCCTTTAACACTCAGAGAAAAATTTCCATAATTTTAACAAAAAGAAGCAATTTACAGTAAGATTTCCAAAATGTTACAGTGAACTCTTTTGACTTTACAGTGAACTATCATTATTCAAATGCAGTGAACTTCCAAGGTCAAGCAAAGAGGAAGTGAACTCTTTTCTGTAGGAGTTTCCCTAGCTAAGGTTATCCTAAGACTCACCAAGGTAGGACATGAAGGAAATGCACAGTTAAGTGATCCTCAATACTACCACATCTAGTCTTACTCACCTCGGGAGAACAAGCCCCCCAATTAATGACAAGACACTAGAAGAACACTTAAGAAACACACCAAGAGTTCCCTTTCGGAATGCCTACTTAGTGCAATGAGTAGATGGCGTTCCATTCCACCATGTAGCCTAAGTAGTACACTCTTTGATAAAGCATAGCACCAAGACACCCCTTTCGGAAGATCTACTTAGTGAAATGAATAGATAGCGTCCCATACCACCACCTACCCTAAGTAATACGTTATTTTAGAAGACTTAGTTCATTCAATTCATATAAGACTCACCAAGACTCCCCTTTTGAAATGCCTACCTAGTGCAATTGATAGATAGCGTCCCATTCCACTACCTAACCTAAGTAGCACACTCTTTTAGAAGACTTATTGCTTTCATTAATTTTGTGGGGGGTTATCTTAACAGACATAGAACATGAGAGCTAGACATGAAATCCTAACATTAACCTGTATCGGATAAGGGATCCTCACTTCCCTAGAGTAAGGTCATTCTCTTAGCTTTTACATGGATTTCCCAATAGCTACACCTATGTGGGTGCATAGTTAAGGGATAAGGAGATTGCAACTAAGTAACTAATTCTCTACTAACGAGGAGTACTCATCTCAAGAGGTACACTGGAATACAACATATCAACTCATGAAGTGTAACCACCCCTTCTTCATATTCTCTCGGTGCAAGGCATAACTCCCCGCGGATTCTAAACATTATATACCCAGCCTTTTCTATTCCTCCTTACAAAATGGCTCTAGCAAAGCTTAAGGAATTGAAAGAGCAGTTGAAAGACCTTCTAGATAAGGGCTTCGTGAGACCTAGTATTTCACCGTAGGGTGCATCAGTATTGTTTGTAAGGTAGAAAAATTGTTCTCTCAGAATATGCAGTGACTATAGACAGTTGAACAAGGTCACAATCATAAATAATTATCCCATCCCCAAGAATGATGACTTGTTTGACCAACATCAAGGTGCTAGCCATTTCTCGAAGATAGACCTCAGATCGGCTTATCATCATCTTAGAGTAAGAGATAGTGACATTCCGAAAAAAACCTTTAGACTCGGTATGGTCATTATGAATTTGTAGTTATGTCATTTAGAAAATCTAATTCTTCTGCAGCTTTCATGGATTTGATCAACAGAGTGTTCAAACAATATTTGTACTTGTTTTTTATCGTCTTTATTGATGATATCCTCTTTTACTCTCGGAGTGAGGAAGAATATGCAAATCATTTGAGAATTGTTCTACAGACTATTAGGGATCGACAGTTATTCGCTAAGTTTAGCAAATGTGAGTTTTGGTTGAAATCAGTTGCTTTTCTTGATCACATTGTATCAAGCAAAGGGATCCGAGTAGATTCACAAAAGATAGAAGCACTGAAAAAATTTCCCAAACCTACCTCTACTACATATATCAGAAGTTTCTTAGGTCTAGCAGGTTATTACAGAAGTGTTGTGATTTTCATCCATAACCTCACCGTTGATTAAGTTGACTCATAAGATGGTAAAGTTCCAATCGTCAGATGATTGTGAGAAAAGCTTCGCTGAATTGAACACTAGATTGACTAGAGCTCCTATCTTGACTCTACCAGAGGGTTCAGATGGTTATGTGATCTATTGTGATGCATCCAGAGTTGTCCTAGGTTGTGTGTTGATGTAGCGAGGTAAGGTGATAGCTTATGCCTTTAGGCAGCTTAAGGCGCATGAGAAGAACTATAAAACTGATGACCTCGAGCTTGCAGCAATGGTGTTTTCACTCAACATATGGAGACACTACTTGTATGGTGTCCATGTATATGTGTTCACCGATCATAAGAGCCTTCAGTATGTGTTCACCCAGAAAGAGTTGAATCTTTGCCAGAGGAGATGGCTTCAGTTCCTTAAGGATTATGATATGAGTGTGCATTATCATCCTGGTAAGGCAAATCTAGTAGTCGATGCTCTTTGTATAATATCTATAGGTAGTGTAGCCCATGTTGAGGAAGAAAAGAAGGAGCTAGAAAAGGATGTTCATAGGCTCGGTCGCTTGGGAGTTCGCCTTATGAGCATATCAGACAGCGGTGTAACGGTTCAGAATGGGGCAGAATCATCTTTGGTAGTGGAGGTTAATAAAAAGCAAGACAGTGACCCAATCTTGCTTGAACTTAAGTGTACGCGAGTTAAGACAGCATATTCTTGCAGAAGCCCATAACTCTAGGTATTCTATTCATCCAGGTACTACTAAAATGTACCGCGATCTATGAGAAGTCTATTGGTGGAGTGGCATGAAGAGGGATATAGAAGATTTTGTGAGTAAGTTCCCCAGTTGGCAGCAAGTCAAGATAGAACATCAATAACCATGAGGTATGACTCAAGAGATCGATATTCCTACTTGGAAGTGGGATGTGATCAATATGGACTTCATCACAGGGTTACCTCATACTAGCAGATAGCATAACACCATTTGGGTGATAGTTGATAGGATGAGTAAGTATTCTCGCTTTTTGACGGCAAGACTACATATTACGCAGAAGACTATGCAAGGATTTAAATTAATGATATAGTGAGGTTACATGGGGTTCCTTTGTCTATCATCTCATATAGAGGTCCTCAGCTTACCTCTCATTCCTAGAAGTCATTTTAGAAATGTCTTGATACTCAAGTTAACCTTAATACAACATTTCATCTATAGATGGATGGTCAGACAAAGCGTACTATTCAGACCTTAGAGGATATGTTTATATCTTCTCTGATTTATTTCAAAGGTAGTTGGGATGATCACCTTCCTCTTATTGAGTTTTCCTGCAATAATAACTACCATTCCAGCATTCAGATGGCCCCTTATGAGGCTTTATATGGGCGTAGATGTAGATCTCCGTTGGTTTGTTTGAAATAGGTGAAGCAGCTTTGATAGGGCAAGATTCAGTCCTTTATGCTACGGAGAAAGTGCAACTCATTAGAAATAGTCTTAAGACAGCCCTAAGTCGTCAGAAATCTTATGCAGATGTAAGGAGAAGGGAATTAGAGTTCCAAGTTGATGATTGGGTTTTTCTGAAGGTCTCAACTATGAAAGGGGTAATGAGATTTGGAAATAAAGGGAAGCTCAGTCCTAGATATGTAGGACTTTACAAGATCTTAAAAAGGGTTGGCAAGGTGGCATATGAGTTAGAGTTGCCAGCAGAATTAGCAGGAATGCATCCAGTCTTCCACATCTCACTATTGAAGAAGTGTGTGGGTGATCCAGCCTTTGTAGTGCCATTAGGGAGTGTGGCGGTGAAAGATAGTCTTTCTTATGAGGATGTACATTCTTGACAGTCAGAATGTTGAGAAATAAAGAAGTCGCTTCAGTCAAGGTTTTGTGGAGGAGTCAGTCCGTAGAGGGAGCTACTTGGGAAGCAAAAGAACCCATGAAAGCCAAGTATCCTCACCTCTTTCCTTCCGACTTCACTCCAACTTGAGGTAATAGCTCCTCTTTAGTTTTCCAAACATTAATACGTGAATTCAGTCTTAGAATCGTGTTCCCTTAGTTTGTACTTGCATTTTCAATGTATTTGCATGTTATCGGAACTTATTTCAGTCAGAAATTTAGTTCTCATGTTTAGTAGTAGGGTTTGCAGATCTCTCCCTCTAGTTCATCTAGTTTAGTTTTCATTCAAGGACGAATGTTTCCAAGGGGGAGATAATGTAACACCCCATAGTCAAAACAGACCAAAAACCATCTTTACAAAAAAAAATCTATAGGTGCAACCAACGGTGGCATCGACGGTCTGTAGGTCAGACGACGGTCCGTCCTGCACAATTGTCGATGGGATCAGAAACTCCAAAAAATTTTAGCTTAGAAAATCGGTTAAGTCTTAGACGACGGACGGACTTACGGTCCGTAGGTCAGACGACGGTCCGTAGTCTTTTACCCTTGATTGAGACCCCCATTCATCCACTCTCTGACAAGAGCTACGGATGACCAGGATGGCCCGTAGGTAGAAAATTTGCAGACTGTAAAGGGGAAATGCAGTGGGGTCAACTACAAATTTTCATAACTCTTAGCACAAAATACATTACGTGTCCCATGACCTACCCACATATAGATAATTGATTTATCTTTCCATAGGAACCGATCTTGCTAAAATCAAACCTCTGAGTAAAACGTTATGCCCATTTTAGTAAAGGCCTGTGGAACAGGGCCAGTCGATGGACCCAATAACGGGGCGTTGATTAGACGCCAGACCGTTAGTCCTGCCCATCCTTAGTTCTGACAGCAACTTACCCAGGGGTCTTTTGGTCTTTTCCCACTTCGTTTAAACCTTAACTTACGTTGTTTTAACCCTAAATCATTAGATTTTAGTTAGTTTAAGCCTATAAAAACATAACTAAAACATATCTAATTCAAATCATTCAAGCAAAACATAGAATATTAGAAGCAAGAGGAGAAAAAGCTCAAGAACCCTAGTTCGAGAACGCCACAATCTCCAGCAGTAACAGCCCCAAAACTTAAGTATTTCTCCGTGAATTTCATCACCAGCTATGTGAAATTTCACTAGTGGATTCCTTTCACCAATTGGGTCCATAGTTTTCAGTCAGTTCTTGATTCTTTTATCATGATTAGACCTAGGGTTTCTAGAACTTTAATAGAATTTCATGAATTTATTAAATGTATGTTCCGAATCAGATAATCATGTTATCACTAAGATTGTCGCATGAATTTCTGAACCCTAGCTTTGTATTTCTTTAGTTCTTGAATTAAACATGCTAGGTCAGATATTTCAAACACTTCAAATAACATGCCTCAGTTATAAATGCATAATTACCAAATTAATTGTTACATTCTCAGTTTGCATGTTCAGATTCGAGCTATCCAGTTTTTACATAAATTCAGACATAATCAGCTAACTGCATAAATCAATGGGAGTAGCATAATACCGAGTTGGACTAGGGTTCGGCGTACCCAAATAAGTCCTAGCACTACTAGCCAAGTAGGTTGTAAGTCCTATCTATGGGCAATCAATTTAGTGATCACGTCAGCATGCCTTTATACGTTTGGCAGGGTATATTCGGTCCTCTCGATGGGGCGTATACATCGGACCACATATTTAGCTCATATGGTTTGATTATCAGTTATTAGTAGCTCCGATAGATTAGTCAGACTCTCTGCATTTACCATTTATAAGTATATTCAGTATTCAGTTTTATCATGTTATAAATTGGTCACTGCATCCAGTTAGCTAAGAATTTACTTTATCATGTCAGATTATTATACTTGTTTTTATGCCTGTTTAGTTATGTTTTATTTCTGCTTTACTCTATCCTACATGCTCAGTACCTTTCGAGTACTGACGCATATGTGCGCTACATCTTCTCGTGATGTAGGTTCAGGTTCTCAGCATCCAAACCACGCATAGATCGATTTTTGATCTCCAGTTTAGCATATTCAGAGGTGAGTCCTTATTCTCGGAGGACAACAGTTATGAGTATCATTTCAGTCTTTAGTCATTTAGTTTCAGTTTTTGCTAGACTTAGTTGGGGGCTTGTCCCAGTATTTCTAGTCCAATTTAGAGGCTTATTTAGGACATAGTTAGATTCAGCTTAGTATTGAGTTAATATTTTCTTTTTATTAAACTCGTTGTTTTCAAATATCTTAGTTATAGAATATAGGTATTGCCCATCTTTTAAGATTTAATTATGATTTAGCTTCCACCGCAGTTTATTATCTTTAGTATGCTCATGATCATGTCAGCAGGGTTATCTTGGGATCACCTGTGTCCTAGGTTCCGTGTCCGCGTCTTGGGGGTCGCTCAGGGCGTGACACTAATCTTTCCCATGCCATCATTATATCTTCAAGAGCCTCCCAAACATTTTGCCATCAAGACACTCATAACAATAGGAGAAATGAAACTCATAATATTATGCAAGACTCTTAATTATTACCTAACTAGGTCTCAAGATGGAATAAGAACGAAAAGGAAAGATGAGGATATCAACTACCTTTCTACTCAACTTATTCTCCCCCTGTTAGGGTAAAGCCATCTTCAAGGCCTCGTACTTCAAAGTCCTACTATGCTTGTCACAATAAAGGAACTCACAATACCCTTAACTCATGCACATCAAGACTAAATATCAACATTACAAGTCAAGCATAACACTTTCATATTAGGATTCAAGCCTAGACAAACTTTCTTAAATATCACCTAATTCATCTCTTTGGAACCACTTAACTCAATATCATGGAACAAAACTCCTCCTTTCCTTTTCGACCAATTAAGGTAGATTCATTTGGAAAATAAAAAATCTTACTATATAAAATTCAACATTTGTTGCTAGCATAACTCCACAACTTCCTCAATAGGTAATCAAACAACATTTCCCCCTTAGAGTAAACCTACACAAGAATCTCAACATAATCACAAGAACTAGGAAACATTAACCACACAAGAGGGTTGTGCTCCGTTCCTAGAAAATTCCATATCCTCTCAACATTCCTCAAATTTACACCTTCAAGAATTTCTACCATCATTGAACATAATCATAAGATAACTCATTTGCTCTCAAAGGCACTTTATTCAATCAATATAATTCTTACCTTGCTTAGAAATACATCACCATAAAATTTCTCATCAGAATACTTCCAACCTCATAAGTCACACATAGCCATAAATGGCATCAAATTACAATCCTCAAAACTAACCTCCACATTTACTCTTCTAGCCACAAAACCATCATAACATCAAAACTCACCTTTTCTCTTCCTTAACATAGAAACATATCCCTTTCCAAGCATTCACACCTAGAAAACCACCGTACAAAGGAGAAGGAGAGAGAGATTTTATGGAGTTATGTTCTATTGCAAGATACAAGAGTAATGGAGAAATTGAAACTCTATCGTCCTATAGCCTCTTGTCCATGGATGTGTCGCGACTCACACTAATGACCAAGACTCTACTAGATGTGGATTGTGAGACTTTTAGACCCTAAACTATTTCCCATAACCTTATGCTCTGATACCAAGTCTCTCACGACACGCAAGTACCCCTAGAAGTTAGGGAGAAACCTTGGATCTTCACAAGCCGTACTTGAACTTTTGCGGTCTTGTACAAGACATTTAACTATCATTCATTACATAAGACATTAAAACTAGTGCGGAATTAAAACTATTCACGACATTTAATATAAAAAGGATTTCTTTCATAAATACTAAGAAAATCACATCATCACAAGCCAACTTAAAGACACGACATAAAAATCATTGGGACATGGCTCTTTACATTTGAAAGAAATACATAATAAAAATTTATACAAAACTAAAAGAATTAAGAACTATGCCCTCGAATATATGAGGACATACATTGTCTCGAGAGAATCTTTCCAAAGCTTTGCCTTCTAAACTTCAAATTTTCTTCCAAACCTATAATTATAGAGTATAGAAAAGTATGGGGTAAGTATAAATAATGTACTAAGTATGACATAAGTAAAAACATGCAAAAAGGGACATTTTAGTAAAAACACATTTTCATGCCAATTTAGTTAAACATTCAAGAATACAATAGCAAAACAACATAAGAATCATCATTTAACACTTAGAAAAAAAATTCCATAATTTTAACAAAAAGAAGAAATTTGCAGTATGCTTTCCAAAATGTTACAGTGAACTCTTTTGACTTTACAGTGAACTATCATTGTTGAAAAACAGAGAACTTCCAAGGTCAAGCAAAGAGGAAGTGAACTCATTTCCATAGGAGTTTCCCTAGCTAAGGTTATCCTGAGATTCACCAAGGTAAGACATGAAGCAAATGAAAATACACCTCCTTCAACAGACTTCTAAGTGATCCTCAACACTAAAACATCTAGGCTTCCTCACCTCGGGAGAAAAAGCCCCCCAATCAATGACAAGACATTAGAAGAACACTCAAGTAACACACCAAGACTTTCCCTTCAGAATTCCTACTTAGTGCAATGAGTAGATGGCGTCCCATTACACCACCTACCCTAAGTAGTACACTCTTTTAAAAGGCTTAGCACCAAGACTCACCTTTCGTAAGGTCTACTTAGTTCAATGGATAGATATCATCCCATACAACTACCTACCCTATTATTGCGTTCTTCTAAAAGACCTAGTTCAATCAATTCATATAAGATTCACAAAGACTCCTCTTTCGGAAAGCCTACCTAGTGCAATGGATAGATAGCATCTTATTCCACTACCTACCCTAAGTAGCACACTCTTTCAGGAGGCTTGTCACTTTCATTAATTTTTTGGGGGTTAGATTAACCGACATAGACCATAAGAGCTAGACATGGAATCCCGACATCAACCCCTATGGATGAGGGATCCTCACTTGCCTAGAGTAAGATCATTCTCTTAGTTTTACATGGCTTTCCCTATAGCTACACCTATGCGGGCGCGTAGTTAAGGGATAAGGAGATTGCTAATAAGTAACTAATTCTCTTCTAACGAGGAGTACTCATCTCAAGAGGTACACTGGAATACAACATATCAACTCATGAAGTGTAACCACCCCTTCTTCATATTCTCTCGGTGGTAGGCATAACTCCCCGCGGATTCTAAACATTATATACCCAGCCTTTTCTATTCCTCCTTACAAAATGGCTCTAGCAAAGCTTAAGGAATTGAAAGAGCAGTTGAAAGACCTTCTAGATAAGGGCTTCATGAGACCTAGTATTTCACCATAGGGTGCATCAGTGTTGTTTGTAAGGTAGAAAAATGGTTCTCTCAGAATGTGCAGTGACTATAGACAGTTGAACAAGGTCACAATCATAAATAAGTATCCCATCCCCAAGATTGATGACTTGTTTGACCAACTTCAAGGTGCTAGCCATTTCTCAAAGATAGACCTCAGATCGGCTTATCATCATCTTAGAGTAAGAGATAGTGACATTCCTAAAACAACCTTTAGAACTCGGTATGGTCATTATGAATTTGTAGTTATGTCATTTAGAAAATCTAATGCTTCTGCAGCTTTCATGGATTTGATCAACAGAGTGTTCAAACAATATTTGTACTTGTTTTTTATCGTGTTTATTGATGATATCCTCCTTTACTCTCGGAGTGAGGAAGAATATGCAAATCATTTGAGAATTGTTCTACAGACTATTAGGGATCGACAGTTATTCGCTAAGTTTAGCAAATGTGAGTTTTGGTTGCAATCAGTTGCTTTCCTTGATCACATTGTATCAAGCAAAGGGATCCGAGTAGATTCACAAAAGATAGAAGTAGTGAAAAAATTTCCCAAACATACCTCTACTATATATATCAGAAGTTTCTTAGGTCTAGCAGGTTATTACAGAAGTGTTGTGGAAGGATTTTCATCCATAACCTCACATTGATTAGGTTGACTCATAAGATGGTAAAGTTCCAATGGTCAGATGATTGTGAGAAAAGCTTCGCTGAATTGAAAACTAGATTGAGTAGAGCTCCTATCTTGACTCTACCAGAGGGTTCAGATGGTTATGTGATCTATTGTGATGCATCCAGAGTTGTCCTAGGTTGTGTGTTGATGTAGCGAGGTAAGGTGATAGCTTATGCCTTTAGGCAGCTTAAGGCGCATGAGAAGAACTATAAAACTCATGACCTTGAGCTTGCAGCAATGGTGTTTTCACTCAACATATGGAGACACTACTTGTATGGTGTCCATGTATATGTGTTCACCGATCATAAGATCCTTCAGTATGTGTTCACCCAGAAAGAGTTGAATCTTTGCCAGAGGAGATGGCTTCAGTTCCTTAAGGATTATGATATGAGTGTGCATTATCATCCTGGTAAGGCAAATCTAGTAGTTGATGCTCTTAGTAGATTATCTATAGGTAGTGTAGCCCATGTTGAGGAAGAAAAGAAGGAGCTAGTGAAGGATGTTCATAGGCTCGGTCGCTTGGGAGTTCGCCTTATGAGCATATCAGACAGCGGTGTAACGATTCAGAATGGGGCAGAATCATCTTTGGTAGTGGAGGTTAATAAAAAGCAAGACAGTGACCCAATCTTGCTTGAACTTAAGGGTGTAGTCCATAATCAGACAGTGGAGGTTTTCTCCCAAGGGAGAGATGGTGTACTTCTCTACCAGGGTAGATTGTGTGTTCCGGATGTACGCGAGTTGAGACAGCATATTCTTGCGGAAGCCCATAACTCTAGGTATTCTGTTCATCCAGGTGCCACTAAAATGTACCGCGATCTATGAGAAGTCTATTGGTGGAGTGGCATGAAGAGGGATATAGAAGATTTTGTGAGTAAGTGCCCCAATTGGCAGCAAGTCAAGATAGAACATCAAAAACCATGAGGTATGACTCAAGAGATCGATATTCCTACTTGGAAGTGGGATGTGATCAATATGGACTTCATCGCAGGGTTACCTCATACTAACAGATAGCATAACACCATTTGGGTGATAGTTGATAGGATGAGTAAGTATTCTCGCTTTTTGACGGCAAGACTACATATTACCCAGAAGACAATGCAAGGATTTAAATTAATGATATAGTGAAGTTACATGGGGTTCCTTTGTCTATCATCTCATATAGAGGTCCTCAGCTTACCTCTCATTCCTAGAAGTCATTTTAGAAATGTCTTGATACTCAAGTTAACCTTAATACAACATTTCATCTATAGACGGATGGTCAGACAGAGCGTACCATTCATACCTTAGAGGATATGTTGAGATCTTCTGTGATCTATTTCAAAGGTAGTTGGGATGATCACCTTCCTCTTATTGAGTTTTCCTGCAATAATAACTACCATTCCAGCATTCAGATGGCCCCTTATGAGGCTTTATATGGGCGTAGATGTAGATCTCCGTTGGTTTGTTTGAAATAGGTGAAGCAGCTTTGGTAGGGCAAGATTCAGTCCTTTATGCTATGGAGAAAGTGCAACTCATTAGAGATAGACTTAAGACAGCCCTAAGTCGTCAGAAATCTTATGCAGATGTAAGGAGAAGGGAATTAGAGTTCCAAGTTGATGATTGGGTTTTTCTGAAGGTCTCAACTATGAAAGGGGTGATGAGATTTGGAAATAAAGGGAAGCTCAGTCCTAGATATGTAGGACCTTACAAGATCTTAAAAAGGGTTGGCAAGGTGGCATATGAGTTAGAGTTGCCAGCAGAATTAGCAGGAATGCATCCAGTCTTCCACATCTCACTATTGAAGAAGTGTGTGGGTGATCCAGCCTTTGTAGTGCCATTAGGGAGTGTGGCGGGGAAAGATAGTCTTTCTTATGAGGATGTACATTCTTGACAGTCAGAATGTTGAGAAATAAAGAAGTCGCTTCAGTCAAGGTTTTGTGGAGGAGTCAGTCCGTAGAGGGAGCTACTTGGGAAGCAAAAGAACCCATGAAAGCCAAGTATCCTCACCTCTTTCCTTCCGATTTCACTCCAACTTGAGGTAATAGCTCCTCTTTAGTTTTCCAAACATTAATACGTGAATTCAGTCTTAGAATCGTGTTCCCTTAGTTTGTACTTGCATTTTCAATGTATTTGCATATTATCGGAACTTATTTCAGTCAGAAATTTAGTTCTCATGTTTAGTAGTAGGGTTTGCAGATCTCTCCCTCTAGTTCATCTAGTTTAGTTTTCATTCAAGGACGAATGTTTCCAAGGGGGAGATGATGTAACACCCCATAGTCAAAACAGACCAAAAACCATCTTTACAATAAAAAATCCGTAGGTGCAACCAACGGTGGCATCGACGGTCTGTAGGTCAGACGATGGTCCGTCCTGCACAATTGTCGATGGGATCAGAAACTCCGAAAAATTTTAGCTTAGAAAATCGGTTAAGTCTTAGACGACGGACGGACTTACGGTCCGTAGGTCAGACGACGGTCCGTAGTCTTTGACCCTTGATTGAGACCCCCATTCATCCACTCTCTGACAAGAGCTACGGATGACCAGGATGGTCCGTAGGTGGACCCACAGTCCGTAGGTGGAAAATTTGCAGACTGATAAGGGGAAATGCAGTGGGGTCAACTACAAATTGTCATAACTCTTAGCACAAAATACATTACGTGTCCCATGACCTACCCACATATAGATAATTGAATTATCTTTCCATAGGAACCGATCTTGCTAAAATCAGACCTCTGAGTAAAACGTTATGCCCATTTTAGTAAAGGCCTGTGGAACAGGGCCAGTCGATGGACCCAATGACGGGGCGTTGATTAGACGCCAGACCGTCAGTCTTGCCCATCCTTTGTTCCGACAGCAACTTAACCAGGGGTCTTTTGGTCTTTTCCCACTTCGTTTAAACCTTAACTTACGTTGTTTTAACCCTAAATCATTAGATTTTAGTTAGTTTAAGCCTATAAAAACATAACTAAAACATATCTAATTCAAATCATTCAAGCAAAACTTAGAAAATTAGAAGCAAGAGGAGAAAAAGCTCAAGAACCCTAGTTCGAGAACGCCACAATTTCCAGCACTAACAGCCCCAAAACTTAAGTATTTTTCCGTGGATTTCATCGCCAGGTATGTGAAATTTCACTAGTGGATTCGTTTCACCAATTGGGTCCATAGTTTTCAGTCAGTTCTTGATTCTTTTATCATGATTAGACCTAGGGTTTCTAGAACTTTAATAGAATTTCACGAATTTATTAAATGTATGTTCCGAATCAGATAATCATGTTACCACTAAGATTGTCGCATGAATTTCAGAACCCTAGCTTTGTATTTCTTTAGTTCTTGAATTACACATGCTAGGTCAGATATTTCAAACACTTCAGATAAAATGCCTCAGTTATAAATGCATAATTACCAAATTAATTGTTGCATTCTCAGTTTGCATGTTCAGATTCGAGCTATCCAGTTTTTACAGAAATTCAGACATAATCAGCTAACTGCATAAATCAATGGGAGTAGCATAATACCGAGTTGGACTAGGGTTCGGCGTACCCAAATAAGTCCTAGCACTACTAGCCAAGTAGGTTGTAAGTCCTATCTATGGGCAATCAGTTTAGTGATCACGTCAGCATGCCTTTATACGTTTGGCAGGGTATATTCGGTCCTCTTGATGGGGCGTATACATCGGACTACATATTTAGCTCATATGGTTTGATTATCAGTTATTAGTAGCTCCGATAGATTGGTCAGACTCTCTGCATTTACCATTTATAAGTATATTCAGTATTCTGTTTCATCAAGTTATAAATTGGTCACTGCATCCAGTTAGCTAAGAATTCACTTTATCATGTCAGATTATTATACTTGCTTTTATGCCTGTTTAGTTATGTTTTATTTCAGCTTTACTCTATCCTACATGCTCAGTACCTTTCGAGTACTGACGCATATGTGCGCTACATCATCTCGTGATGTAGGTTCAGGTTCTCAGCATCCAAACCACGCATAGATCGATTTTTGATCTCCAGTTTAGCATATTCAGAAGTGAGTCCTTATTCTCGGAGGACAATAGTTATGAGTATCATTTCAGTCTTTAGTCATTTAGTTTCAGTTTTTGCTAGATTTAGTTGGGGGCTTGTCCCAGTATTTCTAGTCCAGTTTAGAGGCTTATTTTGGACATAGTTAGATTCAGCTTAGTATTGATTAATATTTTCTTTGAATTAAACTCGTTGTGTTCAAATATCTTAGTTATAGAATATAGGTATTGCCCATCTTTTAAGATTTAATTATGATTTAGCTTCCGCCGCAGTTTATTATCTTTAGTATGCTCATGATCATGCCAGCAGGGTTATCTTGGGATCACCTGTGTCCTAGGTTCCGTGTCCGCGTCTCGGGGGTCGCTCGGGGCGTGACACTAATCTTTCCCATGCCATCATTATAACTTCAAGAGCCTCCCAAACATTTTGCCATCAAGACACTCATAACAAAAGGAGATATGAAACTCATAATATTATGCAAGACTCTTAATTATTACCTAACTAGGTCTCAAGATGGAATAAGAACGAAAAGGAAAGATGAGGATATCAACTACCTTTCTACTCAACTTATTCTCCCCCTGTTAGGGTAAAGCCATCTTCAAGGCCTCATACTTCAAAGTCCTACTATGCTTCTCACAAAAAAGGAACTCACACTACCCTTAACTCATGCACATCAAGACTAAATATCAACATTACAAGTCAAGCATAACACTTTCATATTAGGATTCAAGCCTAGACAAACTTTCTTAAATATCACCTAATTCATCTCTTAGGAACCACTTAACCCAATATCATGGAACAAAACTCCTCCTTTCCTTTTCGACCAATTAAGGTAGATTCATTTGGAAAATAAAAAATCTTACTATATAAAATCCAACATTTTTGCTAGCATAACTCCACAACTTCCTCAATAGGTAATCAAACCACATTTTCCCCTTAGAGTAAACCTACACAGGAATCTCAACATAATCACAAGAACTAGGAAAAATTAACCACACAAGAGGGTTGTCCTCCGTTCCTACAAAATTCCATATCCTCTCAACATTCCTCAAATTTACACCTTCAAGCATTTCTACCATCATTGAACATAATCACCAGATAACTCATTTGCTCTCAAAGGCACTTTATTTAATCAATATAGTTCTTACCTTGCTTAGAAATACATCACCATAAAATTTCTCATCAGAATACTTCCAACCTCATAATGGCATCAAATTACAATCCTCAAAACTAACCTCCACATTTACTCTTCTAGCCACAAAACCATCATAACATCAAAACTCACCTTTTCTCTTCCTTAACATAGAAACATATCCCTTTCCAAGCATTCACACCTAGAAAACCACCGTACAAAGGAGAAGGAGAGAGAGAGATTTTATGGAGTTATGTTCTATTGCAAGATATAAGAGTAATGGAGAAATTGAAACTCTATCGTCCTATAGCCTCTTGTCCATGGATGTGTCGCGACTCACACTAATGACCAAGACTCTACTAGATGTGGATTGTGAGACTTTTAGACCCTAAACTATTTCCCATAACCTTATGCTTTGATACCAAGTCTCTCACGATACGCAAGTACCCCTAGAAGTTAGGGAGAACCCTTGGATCTTCACAAGCCGTACTTGAACTTTTGCGGTCTTGTACAAGAAATTTAACTATCATTCATTACATAAGACATTAAAACTAGTGCGGAATTAAAACTATTCACGACATTTAATATAAAAAGGATTTCTTTCATAAATACTAAGAAAATCATATCATCACAAGCCAACTTAAAGACACGACATAAAAATCATTGGGACATGGCTCTTTACATTTGAAAGAAATACATACTAAAAACTTATACAAAACTAAAAGAATTAAGAACTATGCCCTCGAATATATGAGGACATACATTGTCTCGAGAGAATCTTTCCAAAGCTTTGCCTTCTAAACTTCAAATTTTCTTCCAAACCTATAATTATAGAGTATAGAAAAGTATGGGGTAAGTATAAATAATGTACTAAGTATGACATATGTAAAAACATGCAAAAAGGGACATTTTAGTAAAAACACATTTTCATGCCAATTTTGTTAAACATTCAAGTATATAATAGCAAAACAACATAAGAATCATCATTTAACACTTAGAAAAAAATTTCTATAATTTGAACAAAAAGAAGAAATTTACAGTATGCTTTCCAAAATGTTACAGTGAACTCTTTTGACTTTACAGTGAACTATCATTATTGAAAAACAGAGAACTTCCAAGGTCAAGCTGAACTCATTTCCATAGGAGTTTCCCTAGCTAAGGTTATCCTGAGATTCACCAAGGTAAGACATGAAGCAAATGAAAATACACCTCCTTCAACAGACTTCTAAGTGATCCTCAACACTAAAAAATCTAGGCTTACTCACCTCGGGAGAACAAGCCCCCCACTCAATGACAAGACATTAGAAGAACACTCAAGTAACACACCAAGACTTTCCCTTCAGAATTCCTACTTAGTGCAATGAGTAGATGGCGCCCCATTACACCACCTACCCTAAGTAGTACACTCTTTTAAAAGGCTTAGCACCAAGACTCACCTTTCGTAAGGTCTACTTAGTTCAATGGATAGATATTATCCCATACAACTATCTACCCTATTAGTACGTTCTTCTAAAAGACCTAGTTCATTCAATTCATATAAGACTCACAAAGACTCCTCTTTCGGAAAGCCTACCTAGTGCAATGGATAGATAGCATCTTATTCCACTACCTACCCTAAGTAGCACACTCTTTCAGGAGACTTGTCACTTTCATTAATTTTGTGGGGGTTAGATTAACCGACATAGACCATGAGAGCTAGACATGGAATCCCGACATCAACCCCTATGGATGAGGGATCCTCACTTGCCTAGAGTAAGGTCATTCTCTTAGTTTTACATGGATTTCCCTATAGCTACACCTATGCGGGCGCGTAGTTAAGGGATAAGGAGATTGCTAATAAGTAACTCATTCTCTACTAACGAGGAGTACTCATCTCAAGAAGTACATTGGAATACAACATCGCAATTCACGAAGTGTAACCATTCCTTATTCATATCCTCTCGGTGCTAGGCATCACTACCCACAAATTCTAAAAATTATCTACCAAAGGTTAAGGATAACTAGTGTACACCGCATCTCAACTTATGAAGGGCATTCATCCTCTGACTGTCTTAGAAATCTCTTAGGATGCAGTGAGGTTTGTACTAAACACTTCATCTCAACTCACGAAGAATGTTCATCCCAATACTCCCCTTTTTGGCTTAACTTATCTCATTCATTTATTCAAGTGTGAGTGTGTGTGTACATGTGAGCACACCTTGCACAAAATCATCATTTCAATTACATTTAATTTTATATATGCTGAGACCTTCATTCATCACATTACACCCTTAACATGCTAAACCTATACACTTACTTCATTTAGGCATAACCTAGGCAAAGCATACAATTCAAGCTTTACAATACACATTACAAGAACCAACTTCATTATCATTTCATTTCACACATTAGGCCTTCAAAGACACACTAAAAATACATACAAGGTATAATCAGATTCATCAAGTAAACACCGCCACCAAGAAGGTGCACCACACCACAAAAGAGAAATTCATAAGTAAAGCTAAAAAACATAAACAACTTACCCTTTAATCCAGGGATTCATCACCCATAATAATTCATTCAACAATTCATCATAATATAGCCCTTAGGGCAGTAGATAAACAGCAATAGAAATAAAAGGAAACCAAAGCTCTATGACTACAATATCATGTTCATTCAACCCATTTCGTAAGCCAAAATTTCATAAAAAGTTTTAACACATTTTCATTGATGTTTTAGCATTAAAATCACCAACTAACATTATAAACATCATATTTGAATCATTAGAAACATTTTCATGCAAGATCCACATTTAGAGTTAAAGATAAAAGAAGTTAGGGTTGAAAACCCTTTTTCAAATTTCATTAGAAAGGACTCCTTGAATGGAAGATATTTCAAGGATGAATACCATAAAATAATTAGAAGAAACCCCAATGATTTTTGATGAATAAACTATTAGGATATGGAGCCTGATTAATATATCTAACTGCTTACGCGGTTTAACCTAAATTTTAGGCTGTACTATTTATTCTCCATTTATTCTCTGTAACCAAAAACACTCTGACTTATTAATATATATATATCCCACCGCCGTGGAAGTTTACTCACTAGGTGTTACCACAAAATATTTGTTTCTCTCTTTCTCTCTCTAGATCTCTCATCTCTTTCTCTTGAAAGTTCTTGTGTTCTTCATTCATCAATTGTGTGTGCGTGGATTCGATCCTAACAACTTGTATCAGAGCATAGGAGATTCAACACGATCACTGAACATGGACAGTTCAAAGCTTGGAATCGAGAAGTTTGATGGATCCGATTTCATTTTCTGGAAGATGAAGATCGTAGATTATCTGTAACAGAAAGATCTTCACGAACCGTTGACTGGAGTGAAGCAGGAATCCATGACGGGGGAGAAGTGGAAACTCAAGGATCGCCAAGCTCTAGGGTTGATCCGGTTGACATTGTCAAGAAACGTGCCGTTCAACATAGTTAAGGAGAAGACTACGTCCGGTCTGTTGAAGGCATTGTCAAACATGTATAAAAAACCATCGACGATAAACAAGGTATATTTGATGCGTAGACTGTTCAATTTACAGATGTCTGAGAATGGATCTCTTTCTGATCATATAAACGAGTTCAATATGATTGTGAGTCAACTCAATTCTGTGGATATTAATTTTGAAGATGAAATTAAGGCGTTGATTTTGATGTCATCTCTGCCCGAGTCTTGGGATACTGTTGTTGCTGCGATTAGCAGTTCCCATGGATCGAAGAAACTGAAGTTTGATGAAATCCGTGATGTTGTTCTTAGCCAAAGTATTCGCAAACGAGATGTGGGAGATTCATCAGGCAGTGCTCTCAGCGTTGACCGAAGGGGGAGAAGTAAGACGAAAGGGCAAAATCAACATGGTCGATCAAAATCAAAGAATCGAGGAAAATTTCCGAATAGATCAAACATGACCTATTGGAACTGTGGAGAAAAAGGGCACTTTCGGACTAGCTGTACAAAGCCAAAGAAGAAACATAATCAGAAATTTGGAGATGATAATAAATCTGTAAATTCAGATGAGGACATTGGGGATTGATATTCACCTTCAATACACTATCTATTGCTGACTGATGAGGGGGAACCAGAGTCTTTTGATGAGGCCCTACAGGTGGAGGATTTGATCAAGAGGGAGGAAGCCATGGATGATGAGATGAGTTCACTTGAGTAGAACGACACATGGTGACTGAGTTGCCTGCAGGAAAGAGAGCTTTGCTGAACAAGTAGGTGTTCAGAATCAAGACTGAACCAGATGGCAAAAGAAGGTTCAAGGCTCGTTTAGTGGTTAAAGGATATTCACAAACGAAAGGTATTGATTATGCTGAAATATTTTCTCCTGTTGTTAAGTTAACCTCTATTCTAATTCTGTTGAGTATTGTTGCATCGGAGGNGAGTATTGTTGCATCGGAGAATTTGCATTTAGAGCAAATGGATGTAAAAACAGCATTTTTACATGGAGATCTTGACAAAGAGATCTATAAGCAACAATNTGCAACAACCGGAAGGATTTGTGGTTCCAGGCAAGGAACACATGGTGTGCAAGCTCACCAGGAGATTATATGGACTAAAGCAAGCACAAAGGCAGTGGTACAAGAAGTTTGACTCCTTCATGACCAAGAGTGGATTCTACAAAGCTGAAAAGGATCCTTGTTGTTACTTCAAGAAATACACTGATTCATATGTCTTTCTACTCTTGTATGTGGATGACATGTTAATTGCAGGATCTAGTATGAGGGAGATTAACAATCTGAAGACAAGGTTGTCTGCAGCGTTTGAGATGAAAGATTTGGGTCTGACAAAGAATATTTTGGGGATGAAGATTTCTCGGGATAGATCTTNGATTAACAATCTGAAGACAAGGTTGTCTGCAGCGTTTGAGATGAAAGATTTGGGTCTAGCGAAGTAGATTTCCGGGATGAAGATTTCTCGAGATAGATCTGCTGGTACTTTAAATCTATCTCAGGAGTTGTACATTGAGAAGGTGCTGAGAAGATTCAGGTGTATGATGCTAAACCCAGGACTACTCCATTGGCAAATCACTTTAAATTGTCAAAGGAGCAGTCACCCAAGACTGTCGAAGGGGCGTGATCATATGGCACTTGTTCCATATGCTTCAGCAGTTGGGAGTTTGATGTATGTTATGGTCTGCACTAGACCTGATATAGCACATGCAGTGGGAGTTGTTAGCAGGTACATGGCGAACCCTGGGAAAGAGCATTCGGAAGCTGTGAAGTGGCTTCTGAGATATCTGAGAGGTATATCCAGTACTTCACTTTATTTTGGCAAAGGCAAGATGACTCTACAGGGTTTTGTGGATGCTGATCTTGGTGGGGATGTGGACTTGAAAAAGAGTACATCCGGGTACATTTACACCATAGGTGGAACAGCATTGAGTTGGATGTCCAGGCTTCAGAAGTGTGTTTCTCTTTCATATACTGAAGCTGAGTATGTGGCAATAGCTGAAGCTTGGAAAGAGATGATAAGGCTGGTATATTATCTGGAGGAATTGGGCAAGAAGCATAGCAAGAAGATTCTTTACTCAGATAGCCCGAGTGCTATATAGTTGGTTAAAAATCCAGTCTATCATTCGAAGACAAAGCACTCAGAAGACGATACCATTTTACTCGCAGGGCAGTGGAGGATGGTGATATGTGCTTGGAGAAGATATCGGGTGCAAAGAACCCGGCAGACATGATGACGAAATGTGTTGATGTTGGGAAAATGGGGTTATGCAAAACCTTAGTTGGTAATCTGTAGTTGTTGCTACAGATGTTGCGGTACGGTAAAGATGTTGATGAAGAAGAGATTTTTTTTGTTTGAGAATGTATTTTTTGGATGACTGAATCAGTCTCCATGTATGAGAATTGTTAGGTTGTGGAGCCTGATTTATCTATAAATTTTAGGCTGTAATATTTATTCTCCACTTATTCTGTGTAATTAAAAATACTCTGATTTATTAATATAAATATATCCCACCGCCGTGGAAGTTTACTCACTGGGTGTAACAACGAAATATTTGTTTCTCTCTCGAGATCTCTCATGTCTTTCTCTTGAAAGTTCTTGTGTTCTTCATTCATCAATTGTGTGTGCGTGGATTCGATCCTAACAACTGGTATCAGAGCATAGGATATTCAACATGATTACTGAAGATGGATAGTTTGAAGATTGGAATCGAGAAGTTTGATGGATCCGATTTCAGATTCTGGAAGATGCAGATCGAAGATTATCAGTACCAGAAAGATCTTCACGAACCGTTGATCGGGGTGACGCAGGAATCCATGATGAAGGAGAAGTGGAAACTCAAGGATCGCCAGGCTGTAGGGTTGATCCGGTTGACTTTGTCAAGAAACGTGGCATTCAACATCGTGAAGGAGAAGACTACGTCTGGTCTGTTGAAGGCATTGTCAAACATGTATGAAAAACCATCAACGACGAACAAGGTTTATTTGATGCGTAGATTGTTCAATTTACAGATGTCTGAGAATGGATCTGGTTTTGATCATATAAATGAGTTCAATATGATTGTGAGTCAACTCAATTATGTGGATATTAATTTTGAAGATGAAATTAAGGCGTTGATTTTGATGTCATCTATGCCCGAGTCTTGGGATACTGTTGTTGCTGCGATTAGCAGTTCCCATGGATCAGAGAAACTGAAGTTTGATGAAATCCGTGATGTTTTTCTTAGAAAAAGTATTCACAAACGAGATATGGGAGATTCATCAGGCAGTGCTCTCAGAGTTAACCGAAGGGGGAGAAGTAAGACGAAAGGGAAAAATCAACATGGTCGATAAAAATCAAAGAATCGAGGAAAATCCCCGAATAGATCAAACGTGACTTATTGGAACTGTGGAGAAAAGGGGCACTTTTGGACTAGCTGTACAAAGCCAAAGAACAAACAGAAAAAGAAATTTGGAGATGACAATGAATCTGTAAATTCAGATGAGGACATTGGGGATGATCTAATCCTTAGTGTAAACAGCCTGGTTGAATCATGGATTTTGGATTCTGGTGCATCTTTCCATTCGTCTCCAAGCAAGGAGTTGTTCCAAAATTTCAAATCTGGAAATTTTGGAAAGGTGTATCTTGCTGACAATAAAGCCGTAGAGATTGAAGGAAAGGGGGATGTTTGCATAAAGACCACCTCGGGAAACCAGTGGACAGTGAAGGATGCCAGATTTATTCCTGGGCTCAAGAAAAATCTGATCTCTGTTGGTCAGTTGGATAGCACGGGATATACAGCAGAGTTTGGGAAAGGTTCGTGGAAGATTGTGAAAGGTGCTATGGAAATAGCTCGTGGCACAAAATTTGGAACCTTGTACACCACTGAAGGGTGTATTAACATGGCCGCTGTTGCTGAAGGTGCTTCCGGTTCATGTCTGTGGCACAACAGAATTGGACACATGAGTGTTAAAGGAATGAAGATGCTGGTTGCAGAAGGAGCATTAGAGGTTCTGAAGTCTGTTGATATGGGTCTTTGCGAGAGCTGTGTTACGGGCAAACAGAAAAGAGTAAGCTTCACAAAAAATCCTAGAGAGCCAAAGAAAGTGCGGTTGGAAATGGTCCATACAGATGTTTGGGGACCATCTCCAGTATCATCACTTGGAGGATCCAGATTCTATGTTACCTTCATTGATGATTTCAACAGGAAGGTATGGGTTTACTTCTTGAAGCATAAGTCAGGTGTGTTTGCAACTTTCAAGAGGTGGAAATCTGAAGTTGAGAATCAGACTGGTTTGAATGTCAAATGCCTAAGGTCTGACAATGGAAGAGAGTATGACAAATCAGAGTTCAAGGCATTCTGTGCAGCTGAGGGAATCAGATTGATGAGAACAGTTCCTGGTAAGGCAAGACATAATGGAATTGCTGAGAGGATGAACAAAACATTGAATGAGCGTGCAAGGAGTATGAGGATAGAGTGTGGGTTGCCCAAAACATTTTGGACGGATATTGTGAGAACAGTTGCATACTTGATCAACAGGGGACCATCAGTTCCTTTAGGGTTCAAGATTCTAGAGGAGGTGTGGACAGGAAAAGAACTCAAGTTCTCACACTTTAGGACTTTTGGTTGCACTGCTTATGTTCATGTTGATCCAGAAAAGAGAGACAAGCTTGATGCCAAGGTTGTGAAGTGTTACTTCATAGGCTATGGTTCTGATTTGTTTCGTTACAGGTTTTGGGATGACAAGAACAGAAAGATCCTGAGTTATTGTGACGTGACATTTGATGAGTCTGTCCTATACAAGGACAGAGAGCAGAAGGTTCTAGAGATTACAAAGCAAGTCGGAGTTGAGGTTGAGTTGGAGAAGAGTAACCCCAGAGATGTCGAAGCAGATTCTCAACCAACTCCTACTGAAGAATCTAAAGTGGAGCAAGTTACACCTGAGCAGGTGTTAAGGAGATCATCTAGAACCATCAGGGCACCAGATAGGTATTCACCTTCATTACACTATCTATTGTTGACTGATGAGGGGGAACCAGAGTCTTTTGATGAGGCCCTACAGGTGGAGGATTTGATCAAGTGGGAGTAAGCCATGGATGATGAGATGAGTTCACTTGAGAAGAACGACACATGGGTGTTGATTAACTTACCTGCAGGGAAGAGAGCTTTGCAAAACAAGTGGGTGTTCAGAATCAAGATTGAACCAGATGGCAAAAGAAGGTTCAAGGCTCGTTTAGTCGTTAAAGGATATTCTCAAAGGAAAGGTATTGATTATGCTGAAATATTTTCTCCTGTTGTGAAGTAAAACTCTATTCAAATTCTTTTGAGTATAGTTGCACCGGAGAATTTGCATCTAGACCAAATCGATGTAAAAGCAGCGTTTTTACATAGAGATCTAACAAAGAGATCTATATGCAACAACCCGAAGGATTTGTGGTTCCAGGCAAGGAACACATGGTGTGCAAGCTCACCAGGAGCTTGTATGGACTAAAGCAAGCACCAAGGCAGTGGTACAAGAAGTTTGACTCCTTCATGACCAAGAGTTGATTCTGCAAAGCTGAAAAGGATCCTTGGTGTTACTTCAAGACATACACTGATTCATATGTCTTTCTACTCTTGTATGTGGATGATATGTTGATTGCAGGATCTAGTATGAGGGAGATTAACAATCTGAAGAAAAGGTTGTCTGCAGCGCTTGAGATGAAAGATTCAGGTCCAGCAAAGCAGATTTTGGGGATGAAGATTTCTCGAGATAGATGTGGTGGTACTTTAAATCTATCGCAGGAGTTGTACATTGATAAGGTGCTGAGCAGATTCAGGGTTAATGATGTTAAACCCAGGACTACTCTATTGGCAAATCACTTTAAATTGTAAAAGGAGCAGTCACCTAAGATTGCCGAGGAGCGTGATCATATGGCACTTGTTCCATATGCTTTAGCAGTTGGGAGTTTGTTGTATGCTATGGTCTACACTAGACCTGATATAGCACGTGAAGTGGGAGTTGTTCGCTGGTCAATGGCGAACCTTGGAAAGAGCATTGGGAAGCTGTGAAGTGGTTTCTGAGATATCTGAGAGGTACATCCAGTACTTCACTTTGTTTTGGCAAAGGCAAGGTGACTCTGCAGGGTTTTGTGGATGATGATCTTGGTGGGGATGTGGACTCAAGTAAGAGTACATCCGGGTACATTTACTCCATAGGTGGAACAGCAGTGAGTTGGATGTCCAGGCTTCAGAAGTGTGTTTCTCTTTCATCTACTGAAGCTGAGTATGTGGCAATAGCTGAAGCTGGGAAAGAGATGATATGGCGGGAAGATTATCTGGTAGAATTGGGCAAGAAGCAGAGCGAGAAGATTCTTTACTCAGATAGTCAGAGTGCCATACAATTGGTTAAAAATAAAGTCTATCATTCGAAGGCAAAGCACATCAGAAGGTGATACCATTTCACTCGCAGGGCAGTGGAGGATGGTGATATGTGCTTGGAGAAGATAGAGGGTGCAAAGAACCCGGTAGACATGTTGACGAAATGTGTTGATGTTGGGAAACTGGGGTTTTGCAAAACCTCAGTTAGTCTTCTGTAATTGTTTCTACAGATGTTGCGGTACGGTAAAGATGTTGATGATGATGAGATTTTTTTTGTTTGAGAATGTATTTTTTGGATGACTGAATCAGTCTCCAAGTGGGAGAATTGTTAGGTTGTGGAGCCTGATTAATATATAAATTTTAGGTTGTACTATTTATTTTCCATTTATTCTCTGTAACCAAAAATACTCTGATTTGTTAATATAGATATATATATCCCACCGCCGTGGAATTTTACTCACTGGATGTTACCACGAAGCATTTACTTCTCTCTTTCTCTCTAGATCTTTCATTTCTTTCTCTTGAAAGTTCTTGTGTTCTTCATTCATCAATTGTGTGTGTGTGGATTCGATCCTAACAACTTGTATCAGAGCGTAGGAGATTCAACATGATCACTGAAGATGGATATTTCGAAGCTTGGAATCGAGAAATTTGATGGATCCGATTTCTGTTTCTTGAAGATGCAGATCAAAGATTATCTGTACCAGAAAGATCTTCACGAACGGTTAACCGGGGTGAAGCCGGAATCCATGACGGAGGAGAAGTGGAAACTCAAGGATCTCGAGGCTCTAGGGTTGATCCAATTGACTTTGTCAAAAAACGTGGCGTTCAACATCGTGAAGGAGAAGACTACGTCCGGTCTGTTGAAGGCATTGTCAAACATGTATGAAAAACCATCGGCCACGAACAAAGTATATTTGATGCGTAGATTGTTCAATTTACAGATGTCTGAGAATGGATCTGTTTCTAATCATATAAACGAGTTCAATATGATTGTGAGTCAACTCAATTCTGTGGATATTAATTCTGAAGATGAAATTAAGGCGTTGATTTTGATGTTATCTCTGCCCGAGTCTTGGGATACTGTTGTTGCTGCGATTAGCAATTCCCGTGGATTTGAGAAATTGAAGTTTAATAAAATCTGTGATGTTGTTGTTAGCGAAAGTATTTGCAAATGAGAAGTGGGAGATTCATCAAGCAGTGCTCTCAGCATTGACCGAAGGGGAAGAAGTAAGACAAAAGGGCAAAATCAACACGGTCGATCAAAATCAAAGAATCGAGGAAATCCCTGAACAGATCAAACGTGACTTATTGGAACTGTGGAGAAAAAGGGCCCTTTTGGACTAGCTGTACAAAGCCCAAGAACAAACAGAATCAGAAAATTGGAGATGACAATGAATCTGTAAATTTAGATGAGGACATTGGGGATGCTCTAATCCTTAGTGTAAACAGCCTGGTTGAATCATGGATTTTTGATTCTTATGCATTTTTCCATTCGTCTCCAAGCAAGGAGTTGTTCCAAAATTTCAAATCTGGAAATCTTTGAAAGGTGTATCTTGATGACAAAAAAGCCTTAGAGATTGAAGGAAAGGGGGGTGTTTACATAAAGACGACCTCAGGAAACCAGTGGACATTGGATGATGTCAGATATATTCCTGGGCTCAAGAAAAATATGATCTGTTGGATAGCACGGGATATGCAGTAGAGTTTGGGAAAGGTCCGTGGAATATTGTGAAAGGTGCTATGGTAGTAGCTCGTGTCATAAAATCTGGAACCTTGTACACCACTGCAGGGTGTATTAACATGGCCGCTGTTGCTGAAGGTGCTTCCGGTTCATGTCCGTGGCACAACAGACTTGATATATGAGTGCTAAAGGAATGAAGATGCTGGTTGCAAAAGGAGCATTAGAGGGTCTGAAGTCTGTTGATATGGGTATTTGCGAGAGCTGTGTTATGGGCAAACAGAAAAGAGTAAGCTTCACAAAGACTTATAGAGAGCCAAACAAAGTGGGGTTGGAAATGGTCCATACAGATGTTTGGGGACCATCTCAAGTATCATCACTTTGAGGATCCAGATTCTATGTTACCTTCATTGATGATTTCAGCAGGAAGGTATGGGTTTACTTCTTGAAGCATAAGTCAGATGTGTTTGCAACTTTTAAGAAGTGGAAATCTGAAGTTGAGAATCAGACCGGTTGGAAAGTCAAATGCCTAAGGTCTGACAATGGAAGAGAGTATGACAAATCAGAGTTCAAGGCATTCGGTGCAGCTGAGGGAATCAGATTGATGAGAACAGTTCTTGGTAAGGCAAGACATAATGGAATTGCTGAGAGGATGAACAAAACATTGAATGAGCGTGCAAGGAGTATGAGGATACACTGTGGGCTGCCCAAAACTTTTTGGGCGGATGCTGTGAGCACAACTGCATACTTGATCAACAGGGAACCATCAGTTCCTTTAGGGTTCAAGATTCTAGAGGAGGTGTGGACAGGAAAAGAACTCAAGTTCTCACACTTGAGGACTTTTGGTTGCACTGCTTATGTTCATGTTGATCCAGAAAAGAGAGACAAGCTTGATGCCAAGGCTGTGAAGTGTTACTTCATAGGCTATTGTTCTGATTTGTTTGGTTACAGGTTTTGGGATGACAAGAACAAAAAGATCCTGAGTTATTGTAACGTAACATTTGATGAGTCTGTCCTGTACAAGGACAGAGAGCAGAAGGTTCTAGAGATTACAAAGCAAGTGGGAGTTGAGGTTGAGTTAGAGAAGAGTAACCCTAGAGATGTCGAAGCAGATACTCAACCAACTCCTACTGAAGAATCTGGAGTGGAGACAGTTACACCTGAGCAGGTGTTAAGGAGATCATCTAGAACCATCAGGGCACCAGATAGGTATTCACCTTCAGTACACTATCTATTGTTGACTGATGAGGGGGAACCAGAGTCTTTTGATGAGGCCCTACAGGTGGAGGATTCGATCAAGTGGAAGAACGACACATGGGTGTTGATTGAGTTACCTGCAGGGAAGAGAGCTTTGCAAAACAAGTGGGTGTTCAGAATCAAGACTGAACCAGATGGAAAAAAAAGGTTCAAGGCTCGTTTAGTGGTTAAAGGATATTCTCAAAGGAAAGGTATTGATTATGCTGAAATATTTTCTCCTGTTGTGAAGTTAACCTCTATTCGAATTCTGTTGAGTATAGTTGCACCGGAGAATTTGCATCTAGAGCAAATGGATGTAAAAACATTATTTTTACATGGAGATCTGGACAAAGAGATCTATATGCAACAACCATAAGGATTTGTGGTTCCACGCAACGAACGCATGGTGTGCAAGCTCACCACGTGCTTGTATGGACTAAAGCAAGCACCAAGGCAGTGGTACAAGAATTTTAAATCCTTCATGACCAAGAGTGGATTCTGCAAAGCTGAAAAGGATCCTTGTTGTTACTTCAAGAAATGCACTGATTCATATGTCTTTCTACTCTTGTATGTGGATGATATGTTGATTGCAGGATCTAGTATGAGGGAGATTAACAATGTGAAGACAAGGTTGCCTGCAGCGTTTGAGATGAAAGATTTGGGTCCAGCGAAGCATATTTTGGGGATGAAGAGTTCTCGGGATAGATCTGCTGGCACTTTAAATCTATCTCAGGAGTTGTACATTGAGAAGGTGCTGAGCAGATTCAGGGTTAAAGATGCTAAACCCAGGACTACTCCATTGGAAAATCACTTTGAATTGTCAAAGGATCAGTCACCCAACACTGCAGAGGAG
This sequence comes from Solanum pennellii, assembly GCF_001406875.1. Taxonomy (NCBI): domain Eukaryota; kingdom Viridiplantae; phylum Streptophyta; class Magnoliopsida; order Solanales; family Solanaceae; genus Solanum; species Solanum pennellii. The sequence goes on along the minus strand of NC_028641.1, from coordinate 49,021,740 downwards.
CGTGATCATATGGCACTTGTTCCATATGCTTCAGCAGTTGGGAGTGTTATGTATGCTATGGTCTGCACTAGACCTGATATAGAACATGCAGTGGGAGTTGTTAGCAGGTACATGGTGAAACTTAGGAAAGAGCATTGGGAAGCTGTGAAGTGGCTTCTGAGATATCTGAGAGGTACATCCAGTACTTCACTTTGTTTTGGCAAAGGCAATGTGACTCTACAGGGTTTTGTGGATGCTGATCTTGGTGAGGATGTGGACTCGAGCAAGAGTACATCCGGGTACATTTACACCATAGGTGGAACAGCAGTGAGTATGATGTACATGCTTCAGAAGTGTGTTTCTCTTTTATCTACTGAAGCGGAGTATGTGGCAATAGCTTAAGTTGGGAAAGAGATGATATGGTTGGCAGATTATCTGGAGGAATTGGGCAAGAAGCAGAGCGAGAAGATTCTTTACTCAGATAGCCAGAGTGCCATACAGTTGGTTAAAAATCCAGTCTATCATTCGAAGACAAGGCACATCAGAAGGCGATACCATTTCACTCGCAGGGCAGTGGAGGATGGTGATATATGCTTGGAGAAGATAGAGTGTGCAAAGAACCCGGCAGACATGTTGACGAAATGTGTTGATGTTGGGAAACTGGGGTTATGGAAAACCTCGGTTGGTCTTCTGTAGTTGTTGCTACAGATGTTGCAGTGCGGTAAAGATGTTGATGATGAAGAGATTTTTTTCGTTTGAGAATGTATTTTTTTGATGACTGATCAGTCTCCAAGTGGGACAATTTTTAGATTGTGGATCCTGATTAATATATAAATTTTAGGCCGTACTATTTACATTTATTCTCTGTAACCAAAAATACTCTGATTTATTAATATATATATATGTATCCCACCGCCGTGGAAGTTTACTCACGGGGTGTTACCACAAAATATTTGTTTCTCTCTTTCTCTCTCTAGATCTCTCATCTCTTTCTCTTGAAAGTTTTTGTGTTCTTCATTAATCAATTGTGTGTGCGTGGATTCGATCATAACATAAATGTCTACCAACATCCCTCCTAGCTCCTTCTTGAGTTCTAGCATTTATGGATGTTGGAGAGAGTCTTTTAAGAGGAAGGGGTTTGGGGTTTTAGAAAATGGAGTCTAAAATTAGGTCTTAGGGTTTAAAACATCTTAATATACCTAATATACCCTAAACTAAACGTCCAAGGTCCTTAAAGGACTTGGGGTGAATTTACCGAAAACCCCAAGACAAGACAGCCTTTTAGTAGCTCATCGACGGCTCCAACCAATGGGCAGTTTGTCTATTGACGGCCCTTTGGTGGAGGATCGCATGTTGGGACTTATCTCCATTGAAAATAAGTATAGCCTTAATTTCAATTCCAATCGACACCCATGGTCGACGGACCGTTTGTTGACAAATGGACCGTCCCTTGGGTCGTCGTTTGGTCACTGCTAGGCAGCTTCTTTCCAAGAGATGGGGTCCTCTTATAGGTCCCCTCGTGGGTTCTAGGTGGGGTTGTACCCGTATTTTAAACCCCTAAACATATTCTTTTAGGTCTTAGAAACATCCCACACCAATTTCAAACAAAACAAACACATAAAACTCACTCAAACACATGAGAACACACAAGCGCTTTCTAAGGCATACCTTTCGGACGTCATGGACATTCTTGGAAATTTGGCCTCCAAACTTCACATACTGACTAAGGACACTAATATAACTAATATTAACAAAAAATAAGTCAAGAAACATTCACGAAGCTTTAATTCACCTTAGTTCGTTTTTGGGTGTTACACTAGGACATAAGAGTCTTGTCATCGGACATGAGGATTCACCAACTTGGAAGAGCAATTACAAGTATCCTTAAGAACTGGCCTTGGATCCTCAATTTTCGTAACCTACTTTATTTGGGAAAAGGGAAGAAAACATGGTTTAGTATATCACACGAACTAAGTATGACTACTATACATAAAAACTAGTGAAACATCCATAAAAGGACATTTTAGTCTAAACATGCCTCTTTGTCAAGTAAAAACAATGTGCACATAATTTAAGTATCATAAGTCATCTCAACATGTAGGCAACCCAAGCAATGCTTGTGCAATGCAAAGAATAGAATCTCATAACTCTATCCAAAGCTAAGTGTCACATTAATCAACCTACTTCATGCATACATTCATAATCTTATATTTCATCATTTTATATATTCATAAAGATCATACATAGATTAACATACATAAGACACAATCAACATAATCACAAAATAACACTACTACAACCATCTCTTAGGAAGTTGGGTTGTTGGAATAAGGAGGTGTCCAAATATGGATTTGTAAGGGGTATATTAATGGTTTAGTTGCCCTATTATTTTAGGAGTTTTATATGGTTCTAGTCAGATTGTAGTCATTTTTATAAAATAGGACTTTACGCTAGGGCTTGGATGAAGGAGAAAAGAGGAGAAAGAACAAGAAAGGGAAAGATTTTTTAAGATCAATCAATCTTGTCATGGTTTTCGCCAAGAATTTATTCCTACCAGGTATGTGAGATCACAAAGCGTTGAGTTAATCCTCCCACGCGGAAATCACGATACAATTTCGGAGAAGCTATTACATTTGAAAGTAAATCCTTGAGTTCTTGATAGATTTCATTTGAATTCTTGTGGGTGTTGTTGATTAGAGTTTCTTGAGGTTGATACATTTTTAGCACTGTTTCTAGTAGAATCTTATGTATATGGAGGGTATATATGATTCTATGTATTGGGTAAATGAACCCACAGTGTTTAGAGGGTTTACAGATGTAAAACAATGAAGAATTGGTTGCCCATCGCGGTGTAGGTTCACAGATCTGGAAATTTCTGTATTGCGTTGCAGAGCTGTTACATAGTATTCTGCCTCAAAAGAAGTTCTCGAAGCTAAAATTTCAAATCCTCTGCACGTCATGGACCCTCTTTCAAATATTGAATTTCAGCCTTTTCTTATGTTTAGATATCTAAAGCTATTCCTAATCTTCATGATGTCTTTCCAATAACAATTCCTGATTCTTGAATTTATAATTTAATTCAAGGATCAGTCAAGACTCAAGTAAAGGAATTAAAGAGTCAAGTTAAGTAGTGAAGAGTTAAGTCAAGATAAGTTCTTAAAAGTTTTCTTTAGAAAGTCTTTTACATATGTTTTAAATTTTTTTTAAGACCTAGGTTTCAATTTAACAAAAGAGTAAAAAATTGATATCCTTTCTCAAAAAACCTCTAAGGGAAATAAGTATTCCCAAAGACTTCATATATGATTTCACATTTGATCAAGAAAAGGGAACAACGGTTCCAAGAGATTTTAAGCTAAGTTTGAAGTAATTATCTCAAACCAAAGAAAGAAATTTGTTTTAAAAATATTTGAGCTAAGTATACCTCAGGGAGTAGTATTGAGCACCAATATGGTGATGCAAGTTCATACTAACTGAAGTCTCTACAAACCATGTAGCCATCATGGGTGTTAAGTGATCATACTTTTTAGGTGACTCCTTAAGAAAAGATACTGGATTCACTAAGTTAAGTAGTTCTACATGACGGAAAAGTATAGGACAGTCAGGAAGCGTGATATAAGGATGTTGTATCACCACTTAGGTTCATAATGGTTGTTGTCGATAGTACAAACTCCCACCTAAAGTATATAACTTTGTATATAAGTAATGTTGAGTGTTTTATTGCATTTGGTTTACAAACTGAGTGTCTTTTACCATTTTATAAATATTATAGTATATTGCATGTGTTTTATTATTTTATTCTGAGTTAAGTTTATTCGTGATTTGAGAAGAGTCGAGGTAAATGTTTTCTTTCATAATCTGTCAACACTGTGTTATGTTTAGCATTCCAACTCGCATACTTATACATTGAATGTAATTATTCCAGTTGACCTGCATCGTATTATGATGCAGACGCAGGTAACGGGGATAGGCATTCTAGTGCACTATTGATCAAGTAAGTAGTTCAGAGTCTGTTGGTGAACCTTTTTGCAAATGGGAGGAATTCTTTTAGTGCTTTCTGTTTTAATTATTTTTTAGTTCATTAGGATATTGTGGGGCTTTTCCCAGTATCCAACTTAGATTGTTTAGAGGATTTATAGACATTTAAACAGTCAGTAGTTCAGTAGTCTTTACAATATCATTCATATGTTAAAGATTTGGGGTACCATTTTTGATAAGTTGAATGTTTGACTTTTTAACGTTCCATGTTATATTATTGATCTATTTTAGTAAGTGCACTTGATCATTGTAAAGATGCTTGGAGTCTTTTGCTATGTTCGTAAGACAAGTAAAGGGTCCGCTTGAGGCCAACAATGGTCTTCCAATAACAAACATGTCATGGGTGTAGGCTCGACGGGTGACAAACTTTGAATCAGAGCATAGAGTTCAAGAGTCCTAGGGAGTCTATGAAGACGTGTCTATAGATTCTTATTTGTTTGTGTGAAGAGAGCCACAACTATAATTAGAAGGCTGCAAAATTTAGGGAAATTCTCACTTCTTTTACACTCATCTCATGCGTTAGAGTTTTATCTCTAAAAGTTTCTCTCTTATTCATGCTTGTGCCTATTCCAGATAATCATGTCTCCATGAAGAGTTGTCTTAGGTCATTATGCTAGGAGAAATGTGTGCAACCCGAAGGAGATTCACCTATGCTGAATTCCGTGAGGCTATTCGGATGTTACGTCAAGTTGCGACCTAGAAAGTTGGACCAAGATCTAATCAACAATAAGTGGTTGATACTTCAAGGATTCCTGAGCTTTAAAGTATGAACCCTCCATGCTTCACATGTTCAAGTGTCACTGAGGATATATAGAACTTCATTGAGGAGCTAAAAAAGTTAATTGATGAGATGCATGTTGCCTATGCGGAGAGGGTAGAACTAGCTCCATACAAAATGAAGGATGTCATGCCAAGAGCCTACACCCTGGACGTGGCCAACACTCAATGATATATTCTGACCTTGAGAGGACCCTTGGCATGGCTTATTGAACTCAACGGAAGACTTAACTCAATAGAATAAAAAAAATCTTATAATATAACTTAATATAAATAACTTGGTGAAAATGGTACTTAAGTCTCATAGCAAAATATCTACATTACAAGGTAACAATACTAACTGTCTTACTACCTATGAAGTCTCTATAATACTAAGATTGATGTTGGTATAGACCCCACAATCCTATAAAAGAATGAATGAAAAGCGAATAAATGTGTCCTCCAGAATGCAAAGAGGCTTACCACTAACTCCGAGTGCTCAACTGGATCAACGAGGCGCAGGATGATGTTGATCTTAGTTACATGTGTCTGCATTGTGATACGATGTAGGCCAACTGTCATCAGTACATTGAATGCAACAGTATGCGAGTTGGAAGGCTAACAACAACTTAAGCTTGAAAAAGAGTAAGAAGGAACATTTATCTTGACTTTGCTCAAATCATGACAATCAATATAAAACAATTAGACACATGCAATATATAAAGCCTGTAAAACAATGAAAAAAACTTAGTTCTTCAAAGAAAATGCAATAAAAACTCATATTTACTTATATATCAAGATATATAGTTTCTCCGAGAGATTCTCTAACCGACAACCACCACTATGAGCCTTAGTTATGATACAATGTCTAGCCCACGCTCCCAAAATTGTCCTATACTTTACCGTCACACATAGCTACTTAACTCAGTGGGATCCACTAACTTAACTTATGTTATCATATAATAAGTATGACCCATTAATATCCATGATGGCTACATGATTTATGGAAATTTGAGTTATTCTGAGCTCGCATCCCCATACCGGTGCTTAATACTACTCCAAAATATATAGTTAGCTCATGTGTCTTCAAACCAACTTCCTTCTTTGAGTTGAGATAATTGCTCAACACTTAGCTTTAAAAATCTCTCTTGGAATCAATGTACTCTTTTCTTTCTCAAAACTCTTTTGGAAATCTTATTCTCCTCTTATCTTAAATGTGAAAAAATTGATAAACTATTTGGGAATACATAGCTCCCTTATGGCTTTTGAGAAATGAATTCAACTCTTTACTTTGTACTTGACTTGAAACATGAGTCTTAAATCAACTCTCAAGGAATACTTAGTTCCCTAATAACTTTTGAGAAATGAACTCAACTCTTTACTCTTTACTTAACTTGAAACTTCAGTCTTAAAAAACATAGAAAAAACATTGCTAAAGACTTTAAAACCTTTTAGACCTTTGCTTTGGACATGCTTGCTAACTTTAGACTTGACGCTTAACTTCTTTGACTTTGATCTTACCTTTCCTTGAATGAAATTATGAAATCAAGGATATGATTTTATGTTTTTGGTTATTCCTTGGTGTTTACAAATTATTTGAAGTAACTAGAATTACTTGAGAGTGTTAATACACCTTAACATGACTTAAATGAGCTAAACTATTGTTATACCCAGATCCTAGACCCTAGATGAGACCGTCTTCGTTAACCTCTCAGAGGTCGTAGACAAGCCTCTTCTTATCTTTTTCACAATCACACAGTTAAATTTAACAAAAAATTTAGAACTTTTTTAACTTTACTTAAGTGTACTTAGACTTTATGTAATTTTTTTATAAGAGTTATATACTAATAGCTCAAAATAGACAACTATCTAATAACAAATTGAACAATTGAAATGAAGAATTCTTAATACCATTAGTAGTTGCCAAACCGTCCTTAGTATAAAAGCTTGAGCAAATGTTTGAAAGGAAACACTAGGGACAACATCCACTAGCTATGTCTAATCTACTAAAGCTAGAATATAAAGCGTAGGCATCCTCAAACTCAAGATGACCTACCAAAGTCTGAAGGTACTAGTCCAAACAGCTTCAACTGATCTTCGATCTTCTTCAAGGACCTGCACCTATAAAAATAGTAATTGTATATGGGTTAGTACACACATGTACTAATTATGGGTGTATTCACATAAACACATAAGGACTATGCATGATCAAGGAAAGTTCTTCCTATAGCAACATGCCAGTTTGGGAAAGTGAAGTCACTTCACTTTCCTAATTTGCTATTTCTGAATCATGCTACGAATATGACATATTTTCATGAATTTAGAGCACACAACTAATTTTTTATATGGACATAAGACCTTGGAAACATGAACATAATTTTAGAACAACTCGAAAGTTTGCTCCCCTTAGGCCGAGAGCTCCTCTCCCCAGACATAGTTTATTTTTCAGTTTTTTCTTCTTTTTGTTGTGTAGTTAAATTATCTCCTTTGATCCTATTTTTTACTTATGAGTGCAATGATTCATTGTAGTCTCATTCCTACAATGAATCGGTAAGTAATCCAAAAGCCTCAGGAAATGATTGGACTACCCTACTTACAAGTTATTCTTTCCAATCTTTACTGGCTATGCCCATTATTTGATCATTTGCATAATATAAAGATGTTGGGGCATATATTTCTTGGCTATGCCCATTATTTGATCATTTGCATAATACAAAGATTATGGGGACTATTTTTATGGGCTATGCCCATTATTTGTTTTGCTCTCTTTATTGGCATAAGCCAATAACTGTTAAAACTTCAATTTTATCAAATACTGATAATTTTGATATACTTATGCTTTTGCTTACTTAGTTCACTTTCAACTTACATTTCTTCTTCTTTGATCTCATGTTCACTTTCAACATACTTTTCTTCTTTATTTCTTACTTTCTTAAATAAATCTTTAGCATTAACCGACATAGATCAAGTGACCTAACATTAAATCCAGTGTATTCCCCATACTGAAAAGAGGTGGTTCACCGTCCAAAGTGAAACCGAATACTTCCTAGCTTTTTTAGGTGGATCCACCAGCTAGTAACCTATGCTAGCGACATAGTTCAAAGACTAGGAGAATTTTGAGACCCTTATCCACCTTGGTGGTAGTCGCATCTGATGAGGCTTACATGTGCTTGAACAAGCTCATTACTAGTCTATCGGTGCTTAGCTCAAATTTCTTATACTTTATAACTTATAGAGTTGACTCATACATTATGGAAGCTTGCTTCTAGTATGACGTATACTTGGCTCAATGTATGACATGTCATCCCTTTCTATACTTCATGAATGTGAACTTAATCTTACATTATTATTATGGTCTGAATGAGACTTATCTCACAATTTCTATCACCCTCTTATGTGAGTATCTTTAACATAATTGTTTAGGTGCAAGTGAGACTTGTCTCACTTCCTTTAACACCCCATTCTATGTAAATTTCATGACTCATAAGCTTTTATGTTATTTCATTACTCACCTTATCTTGTTCAACATTATTTGGTAGTCTCGTACCATTCTTTATGAAAGTTGTAAGGACTTACTCAATGTGCCACTATGTTCACAAGTTCATTTAGATAGAGTATGTTAGGACTTGTCTCAGTCATTGGCATACACTAGATTATTATTTCATTGAGTTACAACTTGTCAAGTCAATCTTTAACATGTATTTGGCCTTATAAGAAACATCGTAATTTACATTGACCATATATGATTTGTATGACTTAGTCATTAGCCAACTCTATACAATATTTTGGAAATAATATTGCTAGCCAATTTATTGGCATAAACCAAACTTTCACTAAACACTTGTCATGATATTATCACTAGCCAAGTCAATTAACTTCATGTAATAACTATGGTAATCTCCTCATTTTAAGCAAGACAACTTTTAACATTTGATTATATCATAAGAACAATTCAATGCTTAGTTTGGCCAAGCTATAAAGTTGATTTAGCATTGAAGAGTCATTAACTAGTTTTGATTCTCATTCTTATTTCCTCTTGGAAACATTGAATTCCAAACACTGAAAAATGTGTCTAACTTAAACACAAACAGTAATCGAAAACTTTATCCCTCTCACCAGTAAACAGAATTTCATAAACGAATTATAACAATATCATCTTCTCGAACACAATTAGGCAGTAATCATACGGATCTAACCTATAGGTCTCATTCGACATTATCAAATCACAGAAACCTACACTTAATGATTAGTTAGCACCACATACCAACAACATGTTCGATATTTGCATTATACATACTACTAAAATCAAAAATAGGGAGAACTAGGGAGATGAAGATTCAAAATTTTCATTGGGAACAACCCTAGTTTCGGTTTTCTTGAATTCAAAACGTTTGAAAAGCCTCTTGGGGAAAGGAATCAAAGAGAGAAAACCCATACCTTTCTGTAGAACTGAATCTACAAAGATCACCCTGTAATTTGCATGAAAATCTTGAAGAATCGCCTTGAAATCGCCTAAGGAGAACCGATCTCTTTTTCTTACGTTTGTTCACTGTTTTTCAATCGTGAGTTCTATCGGATAAACTTGATTCTAGTCTTAGGAACTGAATATTTACTAATACAACTTAGGCTAATTAACTTAATTAAATAAATCAATTATTTAATTACCAAAATGCCCCTCTTAAATTTACTAAAAATAGTAGAGCATTTGACTTAGCCAAATTCTGAAAATTTGCTAAGGGTTTGGGTAACATAATTGTTTCTAAATTAATTAATTAAGTTGATAATTTAATTAATTAAGTGACCTAGGGTAATTACTAAAGTACCCCTAAGTCACAAGGATTATAACCAACCCCTTTGGAGCATCTTAGGTTAGATGCTAGGATGTTTCTTTAGTTAGCTACTCGGCTAGTGTCACCAGGTTAGATCTTAGGATTTAGGGCACACTAGTTAGTTTATTTTAGCTAGTACTAGGTAAGTTATCTAGTTAGGTAAGTAAGTTAGATCCTAGGATTGGTTAGGAAGGTACGCCCTACGTGGCTTTACCTGACGCACGCCTGCCCCCTAACCGCCCTAACCGAATTCAGTTGGGTTTGGCGCTTGGTCTCTTGGCAGTTAGCACATGTTCTTGCACATGTGTTGCTGCACACTTTTTGTTCACTTCTTGTCGACTTCTTGTCCCAAGGATCCTCACTATGTCCTTGTGCACTACTTAATCTACATGATCATTTTAAATGATCATGTGCTATCGTACCTAGGCTTGACACTTGGATGCCTCATACCTAATGTGTGTAAGCTATGAAATAAAAAATTTTAGCTTAGGGTCTTCATTGCAGGTACAATTCCTAAACAATCTTTGATTGGAGCATTTGAACATCAAAGTATATCTTATGTTACTTGTTAATACATAGAAATTGGCTAACACCATTAGGCCAATATTCTCTAACATGCCTAATATTAATCAATATTGGGCATTGGGATGTCTATGTACCCCAATACATATTCTTAAAACCTAATGGACTCTTCACTAAACAAGTACATTTTCTGAATGTTACATTATCCCCGCCCCCCCGCCTTAGGAACATTTGTCCCCGAATGACACTACACATCATTTAGAATCAAAGAGGGTATTTTCAAAAAATATATCAACATACTTGAAACTTTACTCTTTGTGAATATCTAATTCACCAACTTACTCTTGATGATGCACATCACTCAAAGCTTATCTGAAGTTTCATATGTGAGATTGAGGAACTTCCTTCTCAATCTCACTTTAACTCAATGCAGATCACAACTCATGCAACACAAGAATTATGTCAACACAATACAAAAACAGCAATGTGAATCCAAGAATGAACTCATATTAACTAATATAGTGCAAGTATAAACACACAGTTCTGGACTTAAAACACCAAAACCGACTAATGCACTAAAATTTAAAGTATCATTAACAAAATCAGACTTAGGAAGAGTATATCTAACCTCAAGAACTGAACAAGTGAGGGTAACGTGATCTAATGTCGGCCTCGGCCTCCCATGTTGCTCCCTCAACAAGGTGGTTCCTCCATAATACCTTTACGGTGGCAACCTCCTTGTTCCTCATCTGCTTCACTTGGTGATCTAAAATTTCAACTAGAACCTCTTCATAAGAAAGGTTCTTATCGACTCCTAACCCCTCAAAAGGCAAGATGGATGCTGGATCGGCTAGACACTTTTTAAAATTTGAAACATGAAACACTAGATGAACAAAAGCCAAGTCTTTTGGTAACTTCAATTCATAGGAAACATTCCCTACTCGCTGTAAGACCTTATAAGGACCTATATACCTCGAACGCAACTTCCCTTTCTTACCAAACCTCATCACCCCTTTCATGGGTAATATCTTCAAGTAGACTTGATCACCTACCTCGAATTCAAGAGCCCTCTTCATGTTATCAGAATAGGATTTTTGACGACTATCCCTGATCATTCTCACTTTTTCGATAGCCTCATGTATGATCTCAGGGGCAAGTATGGAAGACTCTCCTACATCCAACCACCCAACTAGGGACCTACATCTCCTGCCATATAGTGCTTCAAAAGGTGCCATCCAAATACTGGAATGATAGCTATTATTATAAGAGAACTCAAAGTCGCAAGTAATCATCCCAACTCCCCTTAAAGTCAATAATACATGCTCTCAGCATGTCTTCAAGGGTTTGAATGGTAGACTCTGCTTGTGCATCTGTCTGAGGATGAAAAGCAGTATTGAGCTTCACCTGTGTACCCTAGATCTTTTGGAAATATCTCCAAAAGTGAGAAGTCAACTGGGCTCCCCTATTCAAAATGATTAGATAAAGGGATCCCATGCAACCTCACTATCTCATCAATATACAGCTTGGCATAATCTTCGTCTCTGTAAGTAGACTTCACAGGAATGAAGTGAGCAGACTTAGTCATCATGTCAACAATGACCCAAATGGAATCATGCAGTTTCTTGGTCCTGGGCAGACAAACCACAAGTTCCATATTAATAGCCTCCCACTGCGATGTTGGGATGTCAATCGACTAGGTAAGACCTCCTGGCTTAAGGTGTTCGACCTTAACTTGTTGGCAATTGGGGCACTCCTCCACAAACTTAGAAATATCTTGCTTCATACCTTCCCACCAATAGATCTCCTTGAGATCATGATACACCTTGGTGGAACTTGGATGAATGGAATACCTGGAGCCATGAGCCTCTGCAATAATATTAGGTCTCAAATTATCAATATTGGGTACACACAATCTGCACATGTATCTAAGCACACCATCCCCCCCTAGGGAGAATGATTCATTCAGCTTACTCATCACTTAGTCTTTCAACTCCATGAGTACTGGGTAAAGATGCTGCTTAGGTTTAACATCTACAACAAATGATGATTCAGAACTGGAATGAACTTTAACACCCCCAGTTGGTGTATCTACCAGTTGTACACCTAACCTAGCCAATTGGTGTAACTCTTTCACCAGCTCTCATCATTAATATAAGACACACTGTCCATGCTCAATCGGCTCAAAGTATCGGCCACTACATTGTCCTTACCTGAGTGATAGTGGACATTTATGTCATAATCCTTGAGAAGCTCTAGTCCTCTTCTCTGATGAAGATTCAATTCTCTGTGCGTAAAAACATACTGAAGACTTTTATGGTCAGTAAATACATCAACATCTACACCATATAAGTAATTTCTCCAAAGTTTTAACACAAGTACCACAACAGCTAATTCAATATCATGGGTAGGGTAATTCTCGTGGATTTTCAATTGTCTTGATGCATATGCAATCACCTTGTCATCCTGCATAAGAACATATTCCAAACCTACTCGGGAAGAATCACAGTACACCACATACCTTTCACCACTACTCAGCAATGTGAGAATTGGGGCTGAAGTGAGTGGATCTTTGAACTCTTGAAAGCTCTTTCACAAGTTTCAGACTACTCAAACTTCGCCTTCTTTTGTAAAAGTTGTCAAAAGAGCAGCAATAGCGGAAAAGCCCTCAACAAACCTGAAAATTAATTAGCCAAACCCAAAGAAAATTTGGATGTCTATACGAGTGAGGGGTATCAGCCAGTTCTTTACTGACTAAATCTTTTTCAGATTAACTTCTACACCATGGTCAGACACAACATGACCAAGGAAGGTCACTGATCTCAGCCAAAACTCACATTTGATGAATTTTGCATACAACTGATGTTCCCTGAGTACTTGGAATGTCATTCTCAAACATTGTTCATGCTCTTCTCTGGTCATAGAGTATATGAGGATGTCATCTATGAATAATATGACAAAAGAATCTAGGTATTCATGGAAGACCCTATTTATAAGGTCCATAAACGCAGCTAGTGCGTTAGTGAGACCAAATGCCATGACAGGAAACTCGTAATGACTATACCTAGTATGGAAGGCAGTCTTAGGAATGTCCTCTTGTCTCACTCTAAGCTGGTGATACCCTGACCGGAGATCTATTTTAGAAAAGAAACTTGAAATTTGGAGCTGATCAAATAGATCATCAATTTTGGGAAGAGGGTATTTGTTATTTATAGTGACTTTGTTGAGTTGCCGATAATCGATACACATTCTAAGGGTTCCATCCTTTTTCTTAACGAACAACACTAGAGAACCCCATGGGGATACGCTCGGCTAAATGAAGCCCTTATCAAGTAGATCTTTTAATTGCAACTTCAACTCTTTTAGTTTATCATGTAGCCATTCTATAGGGAGGAATGGAAATTGGTGTGGAGTTGGGATCTAAGTCATTTTCGCGTTCAGGAGGGATTCTTGGTAAATCCTACGGAAAGACATCTTGATACTCATTCACTATGGATACATAGTCTATGGAAGGAACTTCATGTTCTAAGTCATTGACTCTGACTAAGTGGTATAAATACCCCTTAGATAACATCTTATTGGCTTTAAGATGGGAAACTATTTGTCCTGTTGGATTTGAACTACACCCTTCCCATTCCAGCTCTAACTCATTAGGAAACTGAAACCTTACTACCCTGTTTCGACAGTCTATGGTAACATAGCATTTATGGAGCCAATCCATACCTAAAATTATATCAAATTCAAGCATCGTTAATTATATTAGGTCAGCATAGGTAACTCCATCTACCCACATCTTCTACCATACCTGAGGCACATCCTTGAGCTTGTATGCAGCCAACTCAGCCTTCTCCTCTTCATTAACAATCATAGCACATAGAATCTTGTGGACCTCATCCATAAACTCCTAGGGATTCTCATTGGTTCTAGACCCGTAGTAGACTGGAGGATTCATCCTGGAAAATATCTCAGTCTGCTACCCATGGTGCTAGCATGTGGGTTCTCCCTGGGAGCATCCTCTCTAGTGGCCTGGGCTGTGATAGCCTGGGCCTGAGCAGTGATGGCTTGGGCAATCTGAATCAGTGTTGCTCTCACTTCTCTATCTGTCAACATAGCTGGGTTGACAGGCACTAGCACTCCAGCCGCTGGGGCTTGAGGAGGAGCTTGGTTTCCCCCAACAGCTTCTTCTCCAACTCTCCTGCCTGCGTTTCTTCTTGTGTTCATTTTTCTAATCGCACACACAAGAAGGAAGTTAGATGCTATAATGACACGAAATTTCAAAACTATACACATCACTATAAAGAGTAGAAGAAGGGAAGATTCCTAACATCACTAAGTCTCTCAGTCATGGTTGTGGTGCATTTCACAACCATAAGCTAGAAACTACGCAACGTGGTTTTTGAGCCTTAGTTCCTAGGTAATTTAACCTCATTCTCTGATACCAAGTTTGTCACACCCGGGTTCTAGACCCTAGATGAGACCAGCGTCGTTAACCTCTCAAAGGTCGCAAACAAGCCTATTCTTATCTTTTATCACAATCATACAGTTAAATTTAGCAGAAAATTTAAAACTTTTTAATTTTAATGAAGTGTACTTAGACTTCATATACTAATATCTCAAAATAGACAACCATCTAATAACAGATTGAATAATTAAAATGAAAAATTCATAATATCATTAATAGTTGCCAAATCAGCCTTAATATAAAAGCTTGAACAAATATTTGAAAGGAAACTCTTGGGACAATATCCACTAGATATGTCTAATCTACTAAAGCTAGAATATAAAGCGTAGGCTCCTCAAACTCAAGAGGACCTACTAAAGTCAAGAGGTACTAGTCGAAACAGCTTCAACTGATCTTCAATCTTCTTCAAGGACCTGCACCTATAAAAATAGTAATTGTATATGGGTTAGTACACACTTGTACTAAGTATGGGTCTATGCACATAAACACCTAAGTACTATGCATGATCAAGGAAAGCTCTTCCTATAGAACCATTTCATTTTTGGAAAGTGAAGTCACTTCACTTTCCTAATTCGCTATTTATGAATCATGCTATGAATATGACATATTTTCATGAATTCAAAGAACACAACTCATTTTCTATATGAACATGAGACCTTGGAATCATGAACGTAACTTTAGAACAACTCGAGCAAAATTTAATAATCTTGCTCCCCTTAGGCTGAGAGCTCCTTCAATCTTTTCTTCTTTTTATTGTGTAGTTAAATTATCTCCTTTGATCCTATTTTTACTTATGAGTGCAATGATTCATTGTATTCCCATTCCTACAATGAATCAAGTAAGTAATCCAAAAGACTCAGAAAATGATTAGACTACCCTACTTACAAGTTATTCTTTCCATTCTTGTTAAATTGAGCATGAAATCTTTATAAACCAATCTTTACTGACTATGCCCATTATTTGATCATTTGCATAGTATAAAGATGCTAGGGTATATATTTATTGGCTATGCCCATTATTTGATCATTTGCATAATATAAAGATGTTGGGGCATATATTTATTGGCTATGCCCATTATTTGTTTTGCTCTCTTTATTGGCATAAGCCAAAAAATTGTTAAAACTTCATTCTTATAAAATACAGACAATTTTGATATGATGATTTTGCTTACTTAGTTCACTTTGAACTTACATTTCTTCTTCTTTGATCTCATGTTCACTTTCAACATACTTCTCTTCTTTCTTTCTTACTTTCTTAAGAAATGTTTAGCATTAATCGACATAGATCATTTGAGCTAACATGAAATCCAGATTCTTCCCCATACTGAAAAGAGGTGGTTCACCGTCCAAAGTGAAACCGAATACTTTCTAGCTTTCTTAAGAGGATACACTAGTTAGTAACCTATGCTCGCGACATAGTTCAAAGACTAGGAGATTTGGAGACCCTTATCCACTTTTTTAGTAGTCTCAACTCATGAGGCTTACATGTTCTTGCACAAGCTCATTACTAGTCTATCGATCTTAGCTCAATTTCTTATACTTTACAACTTTTAGAGTTGACTCATATATTATGGAAGCTTGCTTCTTGTATGAGGTATACTTAGCTCAATGGATGACTTGTCATCCCTTTATATACTTGATGAATATGAACTTAATCATACATTATCATTACGGTGTGAATTAGACTTGTCTCACGATTTCTAACACCCTCTTATGTGAGTATCTTTAACATAATTGTTTAGGTGCAAGTTAGACTTGTATAACTTTCTTTAACACCCCATTCTAAGTCGGTTTCATGACTCATAAGCTTTTATGTTATTTCATTACTCACCTTATCTTGTTAAGCATTATTTGGTAGTCTTGTACCATTCTTAATGAAAGTTGTAAGGACTTATTCAATGTGCTACTATGTTCACAAGTTCATTTAGATAGGGTATGTTGGGACTTATCGCAATCATTGGCATACCCTAAGTTATGATTTCATTGAGTTACAACTTGTCAAGTCAATCTTTAACATGTATTTGTCATTACAAAAAACATCATAATTTATATTGAACATATATGATTTGTATGACTTAGTCATTAGCAAACTCTATATCATATTTTGGAAATAATATTGCTAGCCAATTTATTGGCGTAACCAAACTTTCACTAAACACTTGTCATGCTATTATCACTAGCCAAGTCAATTAACTTCATGTAATGATTATTGTAATCTCCTCATTTTAAGCAAGTGATTATATCATAAGGACAATCAATGCTTAGTTTGTCCAAGCAATAAAGTTGATTTGGCATTGAAGATTCATTAACTAGTTTTGATTCTCATTCTTATTTCTTCTTGGAAACATTGCATTCCAAAAACTTACAAACGTATCTACCTTAAACACAAATCATTAATCAAAAACATCATCCCTTTCAACAGTAAACTGAATTTCATAAACGACTTATAACAATTTCATCTTCTCTAACACAATTAGGCATTAATCATATAGATCTAACCTGTAGGTCTCATTCGACATTATCAAATAACAGAAAACTACACATAATGGTAATTTAGCAACACAGACAAACAACATGTTTGAGATTTGCATTATACAAACTACTAGAATCGAAAATAGGGAGAACTAGGGAAATGAAGATTCAAAAATTTCATTGGGAACAACCCTAGTTTCGGTTTTCTTGAATTCAAAACGTTTGAAAAGCCTCATGGGGAAAGGAATCCAAGAGTGAAAACACATACCTTACCGTAGAATTGAATCTACAAAGATCAACATGTACTTTTCACGAAAATCTTGAAGAATCGCCTTGAAATTGCCTAAGGAGAACCGATCTGTTTTTCTTATGTTTGTTCACTGTTTTTCAATCGTGAGTTTCTATTAGATAAACGTGAGTCTAGGTCTTAGGAACTGCATATTGACTAATTCAACTTAGTCTAATTAACTTAGTAAAATAAATCAATTAGCTAATTACCAAAATACCCATCCTAAATTGACTAAAAATAGGCGAGCATTTGACTTAGCCAAACATAATTATTTTTAAATAAATTAATTAAGTTGATAATTTAATTAATTAAGTGACCTAGGGTAATTACTAAAGTACCCCTAAGTCACTAGGATCATAACCAACCCCTTTGGACCATCCTAGATGAGGTACTAGGATGTTTCTTTAGTTAGCTACTCGACTAGTGTCACCCGGTTAGGTCTTAGGATTTCGGGCACACTAAATAGTTTGTTTTAGTTAGTCCTAGGTTAGTTAGATAGTTAGATAAGTTAGTTAGAGCCTAGGATTGGTTAGGAATCTAGGCCCCACGTGGCTTTACCCGACGCGCGCCTTCCCCCTAATCCCTACCGAATTCGGTTGGGCTTGGGGCTTGGTCTCTTGGAAGTTAGCACATGTGCTTACACATGTGTTGCTGCGCACTTCTTGTTCACTTCTTGTCCACTTCTTGTCCCAAGCATCCTCACTGTGTCCTTTGGCACTGCTTAATCTACATGATCATTATAAATGAGCATGTACGATGGTACCTTGGCTTGACACTTCGATGCCTCATACCTAATATGTGTAAGCTATGAAATCAAAATTTTAGGCTCAGGGTCTTCATTATAGGTGAAATTCCTAAACAAGCTTCTATTGGAGCATTTGAACATCAAGTATATCTTAAGTTTCTTGTTAACACATAGAATTGGCTAACAACCTTAAGTTAATATTCTCTAACATGCCCAATATTACTCAATATTGCGCATTGGGATGCCTATGTACCCAAATACATATTCTTACAACCTAATAGACTCTTCACTAGACAAGTGCATTTTCTGGATTGTTACAACTATGAAAAGTGGGCTAAAACCCGATATGGGCGCATCCGGGGTGCGCCACACAAGGACTAATCTTTAGAGCCCTCATTCGGGTGCACTGCAGGCGCGCCGCCCCAAGATCTCTAGAGAGATGTGGCACGCCACGCTCGGTGCTAGCTAGGTTTGGCTGACAACTTTCTCCTCTCATTTTTCAATGCTAGACCCCCTAAACCTCCATATTTCTTTTCCCAAACCCTTAGGATCATTAGTACCTTCAATACACAATGTATATAACTTGAAAAACAACCCACAATTACAAATCAAACAACAATGGGAATTGAAACAAACTCAAAGAATAGGATTTCAACAAGATTCTTCAAGAACTAACATCTTAAAATTTTAAATATTATAAAACCACTGAATTGAAATAAGTTTGGTGTGAGGTGAACTAACCGAACACAAAGATCTTACATAGCTTGATAGGAATAACCCCCGACGAATTCCACTCACAAATCTTGACGTTCTTGGCGAATTCTTGACTTCTCTCCCTTTCTTTCTTCTTTTCTCTCTTCTCCAAGCCCTAAACGTGATGTTTATTTTTCAAAAAATTAAGTTAAGAATTGTTTTTAACCCAAATAACCCCTAAAAAGTAAATAGAAAATTAATTGGTGACAAGACTAATTTTCTCTTTCTTAAATCTAGGTTTGGACTTCCCTTACCTCAACAACCTAACTTTTGATAGGCATATCTCCCTCATATGATATCAAAATGCACAGACGATCTCTCTAAGGTGTTAAGACCCTCAAAATGAACTTAGGTGTCTAGAGCATCACATGTTTTCAAAAAGGTTAATAATGTGTAAATTAAGTGTTTTATAATATGTATGATTGATTTGAAGTTATTTGGAGGTCGAACGTCCAAGAAAGTCCAAGACGTTCCAAAGTTAGCCTTTAGGTGTGCTAGTGTTCTAGTGTGTCTTTGTATGTTTTATTTGTTGTTTGGAGTATAAAGTCAGTGGGTATGACCCTAACATCTAAATGAATCTATGTAGGTCCGAAAAGTCGGGTCACAGCTCTCCAAGGACTGCCCTAGGGGTCCTTGAGGAGGACCCATTTTGTCTACCAAGCTGCCCAAGGCAGAAAGGTTTTTGTTCATACATGAAGTAGGTCCGCATTTTAGACTAGTGTCTGATATACCGTGGTTTCACGGTATAATTAATACTTTTTTCCTTAAGTTTAGTGTGTCCGAAAGACTTTTTGTGCTAATTTTGATATAAGTTTCTCTTTGTTTTGCAGGAAATCTGGCCAAAGCTGAATGCGGAGATTTTGAGCGAAAAAATGCAGAAGAGACCACCTACGGAGCTTATGACGGTCCGTCGTGCCTGTGACGGTCCGTAGGTGGCAGCGTAGTGCAGCTGCTGAAGGAAGATGGGGAAGTCTGACCAAGTGTGGGATTACGAAGCTTGTGACGGTCCGTCATGGCTATGACGGTCCGTCCTGCAGGTTCGTCGTGAAGTTCAGAGAAGTGATCC
>NC_028641.1:48995990-48998639 GCF_001406875.1 Solanum pennellii | reverse complement strand
CCTCCTCAAAATCGTGAAGTTACTCCTAGGGATGGTGGAGATAGTATGGCGCGAGTTGAGGATATGTTGCACAAAATGATGAGGATATTCGATGCTAGTGATGAGAACATTAAAGAATTAAGGGGTGATTTAGCTAGTATTGGGAAAAAAGTTGATACACAAGCAATTTCGATTAAACAGATCGAATTGCAAGTGGCCCAATTATCTCCGACAGTGAACACACGGCAACCGGGCACTCTTCCTAGCAACACTGTCCAAAATCCAAAGAATGATGCGTACTGTATGGCAATCACTAATCGGAGTGGTAGGCAAACCATTGACCCACCTATGCCATCTGCTGAGAAAAATGTGAGAAAGGATAATGATAAGGTGGTAAAGGGTAGTGGTGAAGCAGAGGAAAGTAATGGAAAAGATGCAGAAGTACCCATCAAGGTAATTCCCATGCCTAGGCCACCACCACCTTTCCCTCAGAGATTAGTGAAGAAGACCGAGGATGGTAAATACCGGCGTTTTATAACTATGTTGAAGCAACTTTCTATCAATGTCCCTTTGGTAGAAGCTTTAGAACAAATGCCCGGTTACGCCAAATTTATGAAAGATCTGGTCACAAAGAAAAGATCGGTCACTTTCGAGGATGATGATAGACTGCAGCATTGTAGTGCTATCGCTACTAGATCCCTCGTACAAAAGAAAGAAGATCCTGGTGCGTTCACTATCCCTTGTACAGTTGGGTCATTACATTTTGCGAAAGCATTATGTGATCTGGGGGCAAGCATAAATCTCATGCCCCTCTCAATTTACAAGAAGTTGGGTTTGGGGGATCCAAAACCCACTGCGATGCGGCTACTGATGGCTGATCGGACAGTGAAACGGCCTATAGGGATACTCCATGATGTGCTAGTAAAAGTGGAGTCATTCATCTTTCCGGCTGATTTTGTTATTCTTGATTGTGAGGTCGATTTCGAAGTGCCTATTATTCTTGGGAGGCCATTCCTTGCCACAGGTAGAGCCTTAGTTGATATGGAGAAGGGACAGATGACATTTCGGTTGAATAATGAAGAAGCGACCTTCAACATTTGTAGGACCATGAGGCAGAGTGGTGAGCTCCAATCGGTATCTGCCATATCCCACAAAGAAAAGATGAAGAAGGAGACTGAACAGGAAAATGCAAAACAAGAGTTTATGGTTGGGGATTTGGTGCTTGTAGACAGTTCTGGGTCGCCTCGTCTTCCGGGCAAGCTCAAGTCCAAATGGACTGGCCCTTACTTGATTACCCAAGTATTCCCTCATGGAGCAGTTGAGTTAAAAGCCAAGGAGGGAGTGTGGTTTAAGGTGAATAGAGAACGAATAAAACTCTATTTTGGGCATAAAGCATCGGGGAATAAAGTAATAGAGGCAAACCATCTTGATGAAGGCTGAGTAATCAAGTGTCCCCAGTCGTGCCGCGACATTAAATCAGGCGCTTGTTGGGAGGCAACCCAATACTTGTCGTTTTTTTTAGTAAGGTTAGCATTTTTCTACTAATGGGTTTTTAAATTTGCAGGCACATCACCAGGAAATTCTGCAGAAAACTACTCTGCAGCAGTCACTGACGGATATATCGACGGACCGTTGCGCCTGCGACGGACCGTCGTATGCATCCGTCGTCCAGGTACGTTTTTCTGCTATTTTGAAATTAGGGCACACACGACGGAACCTACGACGGGTCGTCACAACTGCGACGGACCGTCGTCGGGGAACCGTCGCGTGATTAATGAATTATACCCGACCCGACCCGGCTGGACCCTTTTTCAAAATCTGACCGTTTAAACCCCCCAACCCCTCATTTTCACCCCATTCATTCATTATTCCTCTCATCTCCCCTCTCTTTTCAACTTCCACATTTCCCCCCCACTGATCATTGCCCCCACAATTCTCCAAAGCCTTAAAATTATCATCTACTAGTCGGAGCTGCTGCTGTAGGTGTCTACCTTGCCAACTGAGTCATTGTCCATTTGCTTTTTCTCCATTTCTAAGGTATGTGTCTCTAAATTTATACTCATTTATCTTGCATTTTTGTTTATTAGTTAGTATTAGCTTAGTTCTTAGTCGTATATTGTTTTCTTTATATGATTATGTCTAAACCTAGGCTCAAAATGTTTGAATTTTCCATGTTGACAACCCTAGCCATAGGTGATTTTGCATTGCTAGTCTCCTAGGTAGTTGGGATAGACAAATATAGGTCCAAAACACTACAAGACCATGTGGGTTCATCGGGGATGCATAGGGTACCCCCAGTTCTATCACTGTTATTCAGAACGAGACCCCGATGACGGACCGTCATACACACGACGGACCGTCGTAGGGTCCGTTCCAAAATCCCTAGCACCCTGCCCCAATGGACACATGTGACGGACCGTCGTCTTCACGACGGTCCGTCCTGCACAACCGTTCCGGTTGTCAGAGACCCTATTTCTAAGGGTCTCTCATTTTTTTCCCAAGTGTCCTTCAACGGATACATGTGACGAACCGTCGTAGCCACGACGGTCCGTCCTGCATGACCGTCATGATGGTCAGAGACCCCTCTGCTAAGGTTCTCCAATATTTTTCTAAGTGTCCTACAACGGACACCTACGACGGACCGTCGTACCCACGACGGTCCGTCCTGCA
>NC_028641.1:48955409-48990207 GCF_001406875.1 Solanum pennellii | reverse complement strand
AACACACGTAGCCGGACCAAGGTGCGGAGTGAGATTTTCTAGATGCCGGACCAAGGATTTAGAAATACATAACTTATCACTTTGCATGCAAGATACTAGGAAAGAATTGTTATAGTTAGAATTATCAAGTTATGAACCTGTGGGGAACATGTAAACCCTAGTTACTTTGATTAATTGATTAAAATCCAACTTTCAAAACTGTTAAGTGTCTCTTTCAATTTCGTTAGTTATTTTTACTCATTTAGAAATATAAACCCCCCTTTTTATGTTTTTACTTTCTAAGGAAGTCATTGACCAAACAATAGTAATAACAAGTTGAAGTTAAGTCTAGACTATTTTCCTCGTGGGAACGATCCCAACCTCACTAGTTGGGTTATTTACTTGACACGACCGCTTTACTTCTTATTTGAGAAGTATGTTTGAGCGTATCAGTGTCTCCCGAAAAACTTTTGGTCCGCGTCGCGGACTCTACTGCCCCAAAAATTAATTCCTAAAATCATTTGGGAACAGCTCCGCATCGCGGACTTGTTCCCCGACAAAGATTTTGAAAATAAAAGTTAAGTTTGACATGTCTAAAAGACCAAATAAGTGTGGGGGTATTTCGGGTAATTCAGAGTCAGTTATAAACAGTTTTTGGGACTTATTTAACCCCTTTCCTCTTCCAAAACCCCAACACCCAATAAGAAATCAAAATCCCAAAAGCTCTCGTCTTTTCCAAATACTCTTAAACCTCCGTTGGAGGGAAAACTCAAGCTCAAGCTAGAAGATGAATTTTTGAACTATTTCTTCTCCAATTTCATGGATTTTCAATCAATAAGGTATGGTGATCCTTCATCCTTAGTTATCCATTCATGTAAGGAGTTCCTTCAAAGGTTTTCAAAGAAGATTTCATAATCAAAATTGCTATCTTTCAATCTAGCCATGGGTTCTTTCTCAAATTGATTTCGAAAGAATGTTTATGATAAATTAATGGTTATGTAATGTTTTAAAGATGAATTTCAATGCAATTTCATGAAGAACCCATGATACTCCTAATTTCTCAAAGTGGCCTATAATGTGGGTCTTGTGATCTTGATGATATGATGATTGGATTATATTTAGGTTGTAATGAATTGCTTAGTTTTATATCCCTTTATGTCAATTGATTATGAATTGTTGGGAATCGATCAGGATGATCATTATCTTGGAGATTCGGTAAGTTGACATATTTTTTTAATTAGCTTAGAATGTACATTGAATTGTGATTATTGGTATGGTCCACTGGTGGCGGTGTTTACATTCTTGTACATGTTTATGTGTGATGATCATGGACTTGAAGGCATTATATCCAAGATGAATTGATATGATGATCTCATGTTTAGGAAGTTGAAGGATTTAGCCTTGAGTCTAATATCATGTTCCAACTGAATTGATGTTAAGTGAAGTATATGAATAGTCTCCCACACTAGTTGCATGATTTAGGGGTGTGGATGATGTTGAATATATGTGATGATCATGTTAGGGTTAGGTGTGGTCTAGATGGATAATGATGATTAATATCCTTGTAGCACTACCCCTACCTATATGAACCCTATATGAATGTGTGATCAAATTATGTTAGGAGACTTCTATTCTAATGATGAATAATATGTTCTTACCTCCTATGATGTAATGTGAGTGTGTGTAGTCTATAGTCTGTAAAATTATATATGTGTGTATGACTTGAGACTTTGAGGAATGTTGTAGATGTGTTGTGACCTTTAGAGGGTGGCTTCCTCAAGGTTATGCTATAGGCATTATGTTATCATGTTGACCAATGTACCCACACACACTTCATGTATGATTATGAATAGGGTAGATTCATTATGATTAAGGAAAGGATAGTTCTCCTACGCATCATTACCTTTTTCTATGCATGTGAAGTATATATGATTAATGAAGTTATGAACATGTGTGACTAGAGGTGTTTATGTGAAGCTATATGTCACATTTTGTGCACTCACACATGATGTATGATTGTACGAACATGTGAAAGGACATTCTAACATGATGTAGGGTCTATGATGAATGGACATTCTCATCTTAGAATCCTTAAGCTATATGATGTATGAAGGATCAAGCTCCTAAAGCCTTGTTTATGAACTAATGCATTAAAGGCTTAAATATATTAAAAAGGGAGTTAGATCCTAGCACCAAGTGAACATGACAAATGAGAGTGGGGTCTTCACGTTAGTAAGTCCGGCTTCCCACAAGAGAATCTTCATGTTTAGCAAGTCTGGGTTCCCAACATAGACGTTGTCTCATGAGATGGAAACCTCAACTCTAGTAATTCAAGGTTTGTAGAAGAAATCATGTTTAATAACTACGTGCCCCCGTAGGTTATAGCTAGTGGATTCCACTTATGAAGCTATGTACGATTGGTTACACCTTAGGCAAGTGTTTACCCTCTCTTTTCAGTGTGGGAGGAGAACACCGGATTCCATGTAGATCACATGGTCTATGTCGGTTATGTCTAAGTCTCCCAAAGTAACAAATGAACTAAGATAAGATTATGGACTCTAATCACAACTCCTTGAGAGGATTACTTAGTATAGGTAGGATTATGGCCCCTACCCATGCATTGAATAAGGGAACTTCAAGAAAGGATAAGATTAGTACATGTATGAAAGTAAGACTTATGTTATGTATTTATGAGTTGTATTAATGCATATTAAGTGACTTTTCTATGTCAAGACATGAATTATGTGTATGTGTGTGAATTGCACCTGTGGCTTCTAAATGAATTTACTTAGTATATGTGGGGGTATGAGACTCCATGTGTACATTACACAAGTAAGATTGTGAAGGGGTTATGAGGGTAGTTTACCTATGTTATGAACTAAGTGATTTATGACTAAGGTTGTAGTAAAGGAAGGAGTCCTTATATGATACTATGAAGTATGTGCCTTATGTCTAGTTATGAATAGAAGTGTTATGACTTGTTAAGTATGTTATGCCTAGTCTAGGGTGATTTCTTAGGTATACTTGGTGAAACTAGTATTATAGGATGCTACCTACACATTGCACTATTGTGACGTAGGAGTTATCCTAGGCAATGGACCTTATGTGAAGTTGATGTCTATAATGTGCTTATGACTTGTGAATATATGTGGTTATGTTTATGAAACATATCTATGAAACACTATGGTAAGGTGACCTTAGGGTGATACATTGTACTATGTACACTTGAGGGTAGCTTGAAAAAAGATGTTGAGTTAAAAAGAGAAGTAATGTATTGTATGAACTGAATATGCTTCAAAGTATGATAAATGACTTTATGTTCTATTTTTGGTAGAATCCATGTCTATCTCATGTATGTGAAATATATTGTGCTTATATGTGCCAATGTTCATGAAGTTTACTGAAAAGGCATGTTGGATGATTTCAAATGAAATGTCCTCTTTAGATGCATGTTTTGCATGGTTGTCATACTTAGTGCATTCTTGTACTAATACCATTCTTCTTCATCTTTTTAGACAAAGTGTAGGTGTTGATGGGTATAGGATGTCTCCTAAGAGAAGAGCTTGGATAGATCTCCCAAGTACAAGTAAAGGAATCCTTATGATTCAAGGGTTGCCTATGTCTAGATGTTTATTTAAGATGATGTAATAGTTAGATTATATTTTACGTTGTTATGGATTGTGTCCCTGTTCTATTTTATGAGTTATGTCTTAGGTTGGCAACTTAGACTTGGAGTCTAATTATGTATTTCTGATAAACATACATATATACATATATACATATATACATATATACAATTATGCAATGAAAGATGTCTAAGGGCTTGTATAAGACCTCCAAGAGGTCAAGTACGTCGTGTTACTTCTATGGGGTGCTCTCCTGTCGTGACATAAGAGATTTCCAACCATATGAATAACTACCTCTAACTCATCCTGAGCTAGAAGTTATGGCTATTTGAAAATTACCAAAACTCACTTTCATAACTTAGGCTATTTTCTAGATTTTTCCTTTTCTTTTCAAAAAGAATATTTTTATTTTCTTAGCTTATTCCTATGTATTTCAAATTGTGAGATGTTGCAATATCACCCCCTTGGGAACATTCCTCCTCATATAAGATTTCTTTCGCTAAGCTAAGGATAATAACATCAAGTTCAACACTCAACAAACATATGCAAGTAACCACATGCTTACTGATAGTTTGTTAAGTATTAAGAAGAGAGAGGTACCTTGATCTACATTCTCTCCGAATTAAAAGAGATGTGGATATCTCTTCTTCATGTCCTCTAAGCTTCCCAAGTTGCTTCTTCAAAAAGTTGGTTCCTCCAAAGAACCTTGACTGATGCAACCTCCTTTATTCTCAACTTGCGAACTTGGCGATCAAAAATATGATCCAAAATCTCCTCATAGGAAAATATATCCTTAATCCCAATATTTTCAGTTAGTACAATCAATGCAGGATTGCCCATGCACTTTTTCAACATAGATATATGAAACACCGGATGAACTGCTGCTAACTCTTGTGGCAACTCTAACTCATAAGCTACATTGTCCATCCTTTTGGCTATGTGATAAGGTAAATATACCGGGGACTAAATTTTCCCTTCATACAAAACCTCATAACACCCTTCCTGGGTAATACAATCAAGTATACACAATTATCCACTTCAAACTCCAACGGCCTTCTCCTAACATCTGTGTAGGATTTATGATGACTTTGTGCCATTTTCGATCTTTCTTGAATCACCTTCACCTTCTCCATAGCTTTGTGAACTAAATATGGTCACATAAACCACTACAAGAAAATGGAGAGACAACGACATTTTCTAAATGTCGTATTATGATGCTTAAATGTCACAAATTTTGTTTACCGATATTTATTTTACATGTGGACAAAATGTCGTAAATTTTGGTGTAGAGAATTTTTCCAACATTTAGGTATTTGTCAGGAAGAATTTGTGACATTTTTTTGTGACATTTAGGTAAATATTGAAAAGAATTTGCGGCATTACTTTGCAACATATATGTAAATGTTGGTAAAATCATTACGATATTTATTTTTTGACATTTATGTGAATATCAAGAAATATGATATTTAGGTGAATGTCAGTATGAGATATATGACATTTATTTTCGACATTTAGTTAAATGTCATTATGAGATATATGACATTTATTTTTGACATTTAGGTAAATGTCGGTATGAGAATATATGACATTTATTTTCAATAATTAGGTAAATGTTGGTATGATATTACATTTATTTTGGACATATATGTAAATGTTGATATGAAATAAATGATATTTACTTTTGACATTTAAGTAAATGTCGTTATGAGATATGACATTTGTTTTTTCGACATTTATGAAATGTCACTTAAACTTTCTGGTATTTAGATTAAATGTTGGCAAATAAAATTTCAAGATACTTGTGACATTTATAAAATGTCACAATTGAAATTTCTCACACTTTACTTGCTAAATGTCATATTAATATTCTAACGTCGCCGCCAAAATTCTTAAACATCCCAGGAAACTATATATAGTTTTTCTCAAGACACAAATACATATAAACAACCTGTGCATTCAAAATTATCTCCTTCATGATAAGCAAGAAATATTATATAAAGAAAATATTTTCTAAAATATAATCAAAGAACAAAATACCAATATAATATGTTTTATGTAAAAGTAAACAATGTCGAAACAAATTATCTGTTCTATCTCAAGTAATAATCTCAACATAAACCAGCTAACTAACTCCTAATTAAAATGAAATTAAAATCTCCAGTAAATTTGCAATAAATCTTTATGAAATCATCAATCCAAAAGTCGAGCATGTTGAAGTCGATACTTGACCTCAATTTCCTTATAAATTCTGCACAAGAAATGCACATAAAAAAATTTGTAACTATATAATAATAGAAATTAGATCTGCAATAGCTAGAACAAATTGGGATATCAAAAATGACTAATTGAATTTTTCTAAAAGTAAACATATTAAGGAATTGGCTTTAAAGAATATACAGAGTCAGCAATCTAACAACGTAGTGGAATGGAAATTTGCATTTCCCTTTTACATCTGGAACATATGGCTAACTGAAACAACAACTACCATAATGACAAGAAAGAAGTCATTCCAGTAAAACCTGAAAAAGAGAAAGCATAATGCAACAACAGTAGATGTATTTGAAAAGGAACTCCACTGATATTGTGTGTATGAGTAACTATAATAAACTTCAAATAAAGTCCAAAAACAAAAACGTAGTGAAATGGGAATTCACATTTCCCTTTACATCTGGAACATAATGGCTAAATAGAAACAGCAACTACCATACTGACAAGAAAGAAGCCATTCCATTAGGATTACCTACAGACAGAGCAATGAAATATTTCTACATAGGCTTCACGAATAGCAAAAAGAGGAAAGGTAAAGAATTTATTAAATGGGAACCTGCTGATAGGGGCCTTAAACTGATTGTTCTCGGGTCTTTTTATCCCACAACTAGGCTGGAGGAGCTGGAGCAGTAATAAGGGTCAGAAGGGGCAACAAGGTAAAAGGCTTCTCGCAAATATCAATGTGAACAATGCTCTGTCTGATGAACTACATTACTTACAACTTGGCCATAGAATGGCAAAACAAATACATGTTATGAAGCTGCACATTAATGCTATGAAGCTGCATCAGAGATCATAAAAAAAGGAACTATGAACACGAAATTTTCCTCCTTTTGAAAGAAAATAAATATCTTGTAGTTTTTTCAAACATATCCACTTCTTTTTATTTGTGCTAACTACGGTTGTTCCAATCTTCTTGATCATGTTAGCCTAACAAAAAAATATTAAATTGATTATTGTGATACTCTACGAAATACAAAGCTTACCATTTTATTGAGTACATAAGTGTTCCAATTTTTCCACAAGGAAAATAAAAAAAAGAAGACATATGATTGCTTCAACAAAACAAACATTTGGTGTTGGGACAAAGATACAAACATCGTATAATACAACTAAGTGTGATAGCATTAAAATGAGTTTTTCCAACACAATGTTCACATATCATGAGTTCTTGACCACAAAACCTAGCATATTTATCTAGTCAACTAGTTCATCCAAATACCTCTAGATCCATTCCAACCAACTCTACAGATAATGATTTGAACAATGCACTAGTTTCCGTCAAAACACACAATAAGCCACACAGCAAACCATAATATCACTGTACTGAACTCAATGAAACTTAACATTCTATACAGACAAAAGTAGGGAGAATTTGAGCAGAATTGATCAATTAACTTATCGAAAGCAACATGATCAAATTCGCCAGCCATGAGCAAGCAGCTTACGAAGATATTATTGTCTTAAACCGCCAGATTAGAAAGTTGTATCTGAAGATTTGAAACGGCAGTGTATAGTAAGGGACAATCACATTATTTAGAAGATGGCCCGTTTTACAAATCTTCTCCTCTTACAAGGACTTTAAATGGCAGAGTATAGTAAGGGAGGATCACATTCATGAACTTAAAAATCAGTGTCAAAAGAACAAGAGAGGAATAGATGAATATTAGCAACCAGAAGAAGACGTAACAGGGATGGACACACAATGCAAGAAGTGGTCTACTCATAAAATAATCTCTAGTATTACACCATGGATGACTACCAACCTCCTGCTACCTTCACCACATCTCTTGCATCCCCTCACCGATTTGTCAGCTTTGTAATTTGGGTGATATGGTATCTATAACCCACCTTTTTCTGACATGCTCCAAGGTTGCTTCATTCAGGGAAGAAGTGGGCACTCTATCTCAAATTTTTTCTTTATGTTGGATATTGGATCTTGGGATTATCAGGCCTTGTGGCCACTGCAGATGCCTTAGACACAGAATTACATGCTTTGCTCAAGGGCTTACATTTAGCATGGGAACATCAACTTTTGCCTTTGGAAATAAACGTGCATGCTGAGCTGCTAGTTAATCTAATTAATACTGATTTTACTAACTTTTTACCTCTTTTATTTGACTGCAGTTGCCTCCTTCAAAGGCTGGGTGATCCTACTGTCTACCATGTCTACAGAGAAAAGAACAAATTAGTAGATAGCCTAGCAGTCTTAGATTTTTACAATAGAGGAAGCACCCCTACTGTTTGGACTACTACATTTTCGAGCCCTCCTCCATCAACTTTGGTCGTTTTGTGTGCAGACAAGCAAGAAGAAGAGTTCCTTAGAAGGATAAATATAGCTTCAGCCCACTCTTCATCTATGTATATACATGGAAGTCCCAGTATTTTTTCTAGTGCTCCTGTGATGGATGTAAATATTTTCCCTGCTAGTTAGTGCAGCAAGTTTAGTCACTTTTGGACAAAATAATATGTTTCCTTATTCAACAAAAAAAATAGACTCCATGCACAAAAAGAATGAACAAATGGAAAGAGAAGAAGGCATCAACACATACAATTATTTTGCAGCTCTTAATGATAGTAGCATAAACAAAGATAATCAACAAGATGAGGAGATTTATATTACAAGTTTTACAGTCACTGCTGAAAAAGTAAAAAAGAACAACGTGTCCTTGGTAAACTAATCATCATGTTTGATGTTTTTATACGTGTACTACATTCTTGGTGACAACCTGAGAGCAACAAGTTACAGGGTGGGATATGGAAACAATAACCTAAGACAAGTACACCACGGAGCTTCCTCCATGTCTCGTTTAAGGTGAATTCTAGTTTTGTTAGCATTCGGGAAGGCTATGCAAGGTTATAGTAGAAAGGCAAGTGATCCTAATCTCCTTACTCGTTCTCTTATTGGTGGACCTGATGCCTATGACAACTTCACGGATCGAACAGACACTATGATCAAACTGAGCCTGCCACTTATAACAATGCTCTATTTATTAGCATGTTGGCAAGACTTCATGCTGGTCACAACGGTTACAATCAGCTCCTCCCAGGTACATTTTAGTGAATTAACATCTTTATATGAGTATTCCGAGGATTCATCATAAAATGACTAGTTTTAGCTAGCTGTCCACCTACTACAACTTGCTTGGGATTGAGAGGAAGTTGTTTTTGTAGTACTAAAATCAGCGTATAACTCATTTTTTCTCAAGTTCTAACCTGTAATGGAGAAAATTCACTGAACGACACAGCCAGTGCGCTAAATTTTACCAGACAAGGAATTCTTACTCTTATAAATGGTTCTGGCAGAGTAATGTGGTCCTCTGATTCAACTAGACATGAGCAAAATCCAGTAGCACAACTCCTTGATTCAAGCAACTTGTTGTTCGAGATGCAACCGAGGATAAGCCTCAGTACTACCTGTGGCAAAGTTTTTACAATCCAGGTGAATCATATTTACCTGGAATGAAGGTTGGGATTAATCTAAAAACTGATTTTCATCGTTCCCTTTCGTCATGGAATAGGAAAATGATCCTTCCAGGGGTGAGTTTAACTGGACATTCAATACTGGTGGATTCCTAAAAACATTCATCATGAATGGTTCCATTGAACTCTAAGAGCTAGACCATGGAATGGCAGAGTCTTTCCTAATGCACCTTCTCTTGACATATCGTATAATAGTTATAACTATACATACTTATCTGATTCTACAGAAATATCATTCATGTATGAACTTGTAGACATCTCTTGAGTCTAATGTAATGGACATTAGCACAAATCATCCTTAAATACAAAGTGCAAACAGTATACCCAAATTTTATCATCTCCTAAGATAAAATATTATTCAATACGACTAAATCAATAATAGTCAATATGTTGTGCTTCAATCAAACATAAGACCAACTCTAGGTAAGACAAGCTAAGACGGAAGCACTTTCAATATAGGTACTCAATCAGAAAATTCAGATCCCTTTGTTATAAAATTCAAAAATGCTCAAACATAAACTTATCTTTGACAAAATGAAGGTGATTGATTTACCTTGTATCAAATACGTTGGTGGTTCTAGATGGACAGATTGGTCGAATTGAAAGCACAAGGGAGTAGTGGGGGAATATTTGGTATATTGAACACCGCATATTTGTTGATTTAATACACAGTTGATGGAAATCATATGACAGACAAGGTGAACCAGATGTGAGGAAGAGTAAAGCATTGGAAAGGCAGATTTAAAAAAATGGAACAAGGAAGCATTCAGCAACTTACAAGTGAGGATGAGTAAAGCATTTGAAAGGCTTTAAGAAATAACCAGAGCAATGAGCAATTAGAAGTTGAAAGGAACAAATTTATCAAAGCGTTAGAGGAAAATGCAACATCTAAAGAAATAAGTTGGAGACAGAAATCCAGATGCTTGTGGTTGCAGAATGGAGATAAAAACACTAATTAGAATTAATCTTATTGATAAATGAATGATGGAAGGAAGCTTGTTGAGGAAGATGAGTTGATTAAGGATCATATTCACGGATTTTATCAAGATCCTTTTACTGAAACTGAAGGTTGGAGACCAAGTTGGGAAGATGATACTTAGAGAAAATTACGAAATGAAGATAGTGAGTGGTTGGAGAGGCCTTTCACTGTTGAAGAAGTGGAAAGAGTAATCAACTTTTGCTTTTGGTAGCTTATTGGTACTTTAGTCAATAAACCTTTACCTTGTAAAAAAAGACAATCTAGATTATGAGATAATGAATTTTTTGTAGCCCATATTAAGTTCAAGTAAAAACTTATCAAATTCAACATTTTTCAACATACCAATGAAACTCAAAGGAAAAACAAAGCAGGAAACACTAGTTTCCATCATAACACACAATAAGCCACACATCAAACCATAACATCACTGTAATGTACTCAATGCAACTTACCATTCCGTAAGGCAGAAACAGAGGGCTAAAACAGAGTAGAATCAAACAATTAGCTTATCAAAAGCAATATGAGCAAATTCTAAAACTACAACTCCAAATCCAACTAAAGACTATTACATGATCAAAAGTAACATGTTTGTCGATTAATCCATATTAAACAAGAAAGAGGAATTAGTTGATCTTGTGATCATATAAATGTCAGGACTTACGCAAATTAAAATAAAATTTAGAATTTTACTGAATTTTCTCTAACCTCTCTTGTGTGAACACCTGGAACAAGTGATGATGTTGTTGACAATCTTTATGTTGGTTATCAGGAACATATTGCAAAAGAGGAAGGCTATTATAATTAAGAGAAACTATCTTTTCATCTAAAAAGGTACTTTTTTGGTGGGCAACACAATTATTTCACCTTCTTTGATTTAAAATTGCATCAATATTAATTCACAAAAGACTCTAGATATGCTTGTATTTCATTCCTTCACTTTATCCGCTATAATTTCTTCCATATCCCTTTTTGCTTCTGATAATTTTCTCTCCATCGCTTCGTTAATCTCTTTTGCTTCCTCTTTCGCCTCTAACAACTTTTTATCCATCGATTCCATCTCTTTTTTTGCTTCATACATCTTCTCGATCATCTGAATTTTCATAGCTGAGGTAGCTTTTTGAACTTCTATCTCAACTCTTGCATCAAAATCTCGTTTTTCAGCCTAAAATCGTTTATATACGGGGCCATATACTAAGATAGGAGATGCTCCATTTCCTAGAGTACGAACAATTCTATGAGTGTCTGATCCATTACATGGTAGTACATATCATTAGGAGCACTTCCAGGGACGTTAAACTCAGGATACACCTCGGCAAGATCATCCATTTGTTTCTTTTTGAAAGAAAGGTAAAGTAATGAGAAGTTTTCTTAAAAAATTGTAATAAAAAGAAAGTACCGATATATTTTTAAAGAGTAAGAGCTTACCATAACTTCACCACCTATCTCATTACCTGGTTCTTCATTCGCTCTAATGTGAGTTGAATACCTCAATACGAGTTGTCTTTACACCATTATTCATCTTCATCATTTGTTTGAATAGAAAGGGATTGACATTAAACATTCACAATAAGTATTATTTAATATATAAATTACAAAAAAATAAATAACGATTAGTTCATACATCGTGTATAATTTGAAGATGACTTTTTCTCCCTGATGTGTGTGGCATAGTCAATTTTTTTGACTTTCTTTGTTTCTCTCACTCTTTTCCTAGAAATTTAAAAACAATCATATAATTATATAAAATAGAACCTTAGGCAGGTCTACGTGGCGCCACCACAAACAAGCATTCTCTTTTAAAGAGTTGTGACTTTTTTAAACAGTTGCGACTTTTATGAAAACTTGCGACTTTAATGAAGAGTTGCAACTTTAATGAAGAGTTGCGACTTTAATGAAGAGTTGCGACTTTTATGAAAAGTTGTGACTATTCTGAAAGGTTGAGACATTACCGAAGCGTTGTAACTTTTTCAATTAGTTGTAATATTTCCGATAAGGCACAATAAATATTCTTCAACACTATCCTTTATTCACACAATAAGTAGAGAGTTTTCATCCCATTTTAGAAAAATGAAAATTCTAAACCTCTTCTTCTTCATAATTAAATATTTATGTACCTTGCTCCTGTTGAGTGGCTAACAGGCATCATTGCTTATCTTACAGTTCCTGGTATGTATTTTTACAGTCATTAGTTTATGCTTATATTATTAAGGATAAATGATAAGATGCAATAATTATTTATGTTCCTTTACATCGTTAATGGTTCTTACTACATAATCTTGTGCGTAAGAGAATATAGAGTTTTAGGTTTAATGACCGATATAGTTGAAGTATTATTTTACAAATTTTGTAATATTAAACTCCCGCGCAAAGCGAGGGTATTTTAACTAGTAATATATAAGAGTACATGTGCAATCTTGAATATATAAAAGAAATATCCAAGAAAAAAATATAAAAAAACAGCATAGTTGAGTTTGCCAAAGTGCAATCAATCTCTATACAAGAACATTTTGTGCAGGTTGGCAAACTGGGAATGTACAACAACATTATTTCAGCCAATTAGAAGAAAGGGACAAATCAGAAAGAACTTCTAACTGTTCTACAATAAGAAGTATAATCAGGGAAAACACGACATTAATAATTTATGATAACCTGTATGAAATTCTCATTTAGTAGAGCAAATGCATAAGTAGAAACCTAGCACATACCTTTGCTTCTTTTGATCTCCAATAATAAACTAATGAACGCCACTGATGTTCTTCAACTCTATCTGGACGATGAGCTAAACGCTCAATATCATTGTTATATGGGGCATATCCAATGTTTTTTGCTTCATGCTTTAATTCTTTCTATTTAGATCCAAATGACATCATCAGTATGCGCTTCATGTCATCAGTTGCGTTAGTATTTTCCAGTACATATATTTAATACACAATTCATTTATAAAATTAAATATAAAAATAGAAACATCTTAGTATATAGGTTTTGTGTATCTAAGAACCTTGATATGAGCCCATATTCTATCCTTGTACATAATAGGTACAAGCCTCCAATCTTTATAATTCAGTGACGCTAAGATGTCATTTCGTGCTAGCACACCATGTTTTGAACTCATCCTATTTCCTTCTGACCCAATAACTTGACCATGTTCATTCAATTCAATATGTAAATTTCCACCGTGTTTCCCCCATCCCGAGTGCATCATAGTGGGACCCCTAGTTTGCTTAGACTGCTCTTCACTCTCATTAGAATCTATAAATAATCAAAGATAAAAAGAGGTAAATTTATTATTTATATAAAATTATCTAACTATTTTATACTATGAAAGGAAGAATAAATATCATGATATTTAATACCTAGAAGATTTTTTTTATCATGTGATTCAACTGTTTCATTTTGTGGCCAATTTTTGGGCGTTGAGGCATTGACATACTTCCGATTTGTTGTTTTTGTTTCTCAAAATCTATAAATAATCAAAGACAAAAAGAGGCAAATTCATTATTTATATAAAAATTATCCAACTACTTGATACTATGAAAGTAAGAATATATTTTATGTTATTTAATACCTCGAAGATTTTTTGCATCATAGGATTCATCTCTTTCATTTTGTGGCCAATTTTGGGGCGGTTGAGGCATTGGCATACTTCCGATTTGTTGTTTTTGCTGCTCAGAATCTATAAATAATCAAAGATAAAAAGAGACAAATTTATTATTTCTATAAAAATTATCTAACTACTTT
Source organism: Solanum pennellii (assembly GCF_001406875.1). Lineage (NCBI taxonomy): Eukaryota > Viridiplantae > Streptophyta > Magnoliopsida > Solanales > Solanaceae > Solanum > Solanum pennellii. The sequence continues at coordinate 48,976,134 of NC_028641.1, read as the reverse complement.
ATACTATGAAAGGAAGAATAAATATCATGATATTAAATACATAGAAGATTTTTTGTATCATGAAGTTCAGCTCTTTCATTTTGTGGCAAATTTTGGGATGGTTGAGGCATTGACATACTTCTGATTTTTTGTTTTTGTTGCTTCGAAGAATCATATAAAAGCTCACCTTGACTAGAATTTCTCTGTCTTTTTCTTGTCATTTCAACGATGTTCCTTAGCAGCTATGAATCCTTCCAAATAACTATACACAAGTATAAAATAATAACTAACTATCATGTAAAATAATAATACATATAAACATATGAGATTTTAACAGCAGAATGAAGAGTAAAAACATCAAAGTCACTATTGTTCAACAATCAATTGTACTGAAATAGAGATTATACTACTATAGTAACAAAAACTAAGATATGTTCTCATCTTCATCATATGCTTCATTACTTACCAAAGTTTCTGGGTCGATTTCTAATCCTGGTACTCCTTCTCTAACTCATTCAATGTCTTCTTCAGTTTCAAATGTTGTGTCATCCAATTGCTATTCAGGCCACAACTCCATATGTCTTTCCTTATGATCAATTGTTGTTGTGTCATCACCTTAATCATAAACCTCTTGTCTTTACTTTAACAACCATTTGCCACTCCATTTCCATAGGATGATCGACATAAAACACTTGTTGAGCTTGAGAAGCAAAGATGAATGGTTTATCTCATAACTGATGTTTTGTATAGAGTAAATGATTAAAATTCACAAGAGTAAATTAATAATGTGAAATTAGGTCTTAGGTCTAACTCACACCCCAAAAGCTAGTTCAAAGGGAGGAGGATTTCCCAAGCCTTATAAGGAGTCCACCAATCTCATTAATCACAGATGTGGGACTTTTGTCATTCTTTAACACCCCACCTCATGCCCAGTGCTTAGCATCTGGTGCGTGGGGCAATTTTGATTTTGGGGGCCTCAACATCGGTGAGATGGGCCCTGCTCTGATACCATGTGAAATTAGGTGTTAGGCCTAAGTCACACCCCAAAAGCTAGATCAAAGGGAGGAGGATTGACCAAGCCTTATAAGGAGTCCACCCATCTCATTAACCGCCGATGTGGGACTTTTGTCATTCTTTAACACATGATAATCTTTCTCAATAAGCCCCTTCTTATTGTTCACCCATTTACATTCAAACAATACAAACTTGAGATTCTTGAAATAATATAACTCAATTATGTCTGTGAGGATTCCATAAAAAGAAGCCTCTGCCAATATGGGATTTTCTATCTTTTGTGCTTGCGTAACTTTAAGGTACAGCCTTTAACATAATACCACTATTTTGAGTTTTTCTCTTAACATCACGAGACTCTGTTAAGTGTCTAACTCCATCACATATATAACAAGTCATTCTTTTTGTTTGTATTAATGGGACAATAGATAAAGTTTGAATATCCTCATATATTGTTTCACCAACCATATGCTTCTTCTCGACCTAGCATTCAAAAATAAAGATGTGATCTAAAAGTTATAATTACCTATATAGTAATAAATGAGAAAATATTTTAGCTAGTTGATATTTACATGATTTCTAAACCATAGTTGAAATCATTCATTATGAATTCAATCCACATTATATCTTGATAGACGAGGATTTTCTTTCTTGATTTCTTTTATATGTTCACTACAGAAGTATAACACATAGCTATTTAATAAAAACTGAAATAAAATTATTTAATAATTAATTTCTAATTATATTATGATCTAATACTTACCCACGATATGAAGTTGTGGAGGTAGAGTTAAATAAAACATTTATGTGGGCTTGAGCACGTGTAATGTCATTAACCTTAAATCCTTTCTCTCTACTTGATCGACGACCCTCTGGGTCAGTCATTTCATTAGATGAAAAATCATTTATTAAAGATGGATTAGATTTATTCTCGACGTCATCTAAATACCATGAGAAAAACTTCATTAAGTCGTCTATCCAACGTCCCTTTGCAATCGCACCTTCTATATAACGTCTATTCCTTACGTAGTTTTTAAGACAAAGCAGGAACCTAAAATAGACAATTTTTAGAACACAAATACAATTTCTTGTAAGTGTGATGACAAAAAACAAAATGATACCTTTCGATAAACCACATAGAGCGATATTGTGAAGGTCCTCCCAACATTGCTTCTTCTGCTAAATGGATAAGTAGATATTCCATGATATCAAAGAAAGATGGAGGAAATATTCTCTCCAAATGACATAGAGTTATTGCAACTCAATCTTGGAGTTTTCCTAAGTCACCTATCTTCAAATCTTTTGAACAAATGCCCCTAAAGAAATTACTTAATTCAATCAATGGCGTAAGTACATTCCCTGGCAAGAGATTCGGCAAGGCAATCAAAAGGAGTTGTTGCATTAAAATGTGGCAGTCATGACTCTTCAACCCATGAATTGTTTGTTTCTTGAGATCAACACAACTTGAGATATTTGAAGCATATCCATCTGGAACTTTCACATCTTTTAGCACTTGTAAGAGGATGTATTTTTGTGTTTTTCTCAATGTGAAACATGCATGAGGAAGATAATATTTTCCATTAGCCTTTTTCTTAGGATTCAAAGCTTTTCGATCGCCATCTCTTGTAAATCTAAACGGCAGTTCAAATTATCTTTTCCTTTTCCATCAATATTCAGTAATGTCCAAAATATATTGTCAAATACATTCTTTTCAATATGCATCTGATCAAGATTATGACGATTCATATTGTCTTTCCAGTATACCAACTAAAATAATATGCTCTTTTTGTTCCACATATGTTGCACCAAATTATCAACATCATCGCATTTTCTTTTACGAGATTTAGCAAATAGATCTTTACGAAACTTGCTTTTAACATTATTCAATTGCTGAAGAATCTCAATTCCCGTCAACCGTTCAGGTGCTCCAACTCAATCCACAAGGCCATTGAATGCAACTTTATCTTCTCGAAACTTGTGTCCATGAGATAACCATCGCCTATGAGACATGAGACAATATTTTCTCCCATTTGTCAATTTGGTAGATTTAGTTTTGGTAAGACAACATGGACAACCATATCTAGTTTTCACACCATATCCTGATAAGTTAAGTAACCCTGGAAAATCACTAATTTTCCAAAGCAATGTTGCACACATTTGAAACATGTGATTGTTTGATATGTCATAAGTGGCAACACCAACCCACAATGGTTTAAATCATCAATTAAGGGTTGTTGATAGACATAAATATCATTACCTGGTGCACGAGGACCATCAATAACAGTTGATAATATCATATGGTTGTTTCATGCACAACCATGGTGGAAAATTATATGGAATAAAGATAACAGGCCATGTGCTATGTGAGATAGACATAGACTTAAATGGACTAAAGCCATCTGAAGCCAATCCAAGTCTAACATTTCGAGGATCTTGAGCGAAATATGAATGTGCTTCATCAAATTTCCTCCAAGCAGTACTGTCTGCAGGATGTCGCATTACCCCATCTCTAGTGCGACCTTCACCATGCCATCTCATTTGCATAGATATTTTAGCCGACATAAATAGTCTTTGAAGTCGTGGTACAAATGGAAAATACATAAACACATATGACGAAATTTTTGGTGTTTCAGAACTAGAGATAACTGATCTACCTTTGAACTTTTTGTATCTTGGAGCTTTTGCAAAACTTACAAGACGTTCTATCTTTTGTCTCGTTCCAATAAATCATACAATCATTTAGACATGCATGTATTTTTTTTATTCAAGTCCTAAATCTATAATAATTTTCTTTGAATCATAAAAGGACTTGGGCAATTTTTCACCTTCTGGAAGCACATCTTTTAACAACTCTAATAGCATGAAAAATGATTTGTTACTCCTTCCATTAAGACACTTTAAGTGTAATAGAAGAACAAGGAACGAAAGTAGTGAATACTTGCTTCCTGGATATAATTCACGTCCAGCTTCTTTCAGTAAGCGAAAGAATTCTTCAGTCTTCTTATTAAAACCCGTGCAATGTTGGTTTGACCCATCAAATCCTTCAGCACTAGTGTCCATATCAACAAAAAATGTGGGAGGAATTCCAAATGTTTCATGTAACATGTCTTGCATCTCATCACCTTTATCTAGTGATTGACCAATTTTTATGAAAATAGCTCCTCGCCATGATAAATACAACTAGTGTAACTAGTTAGAAATACATTAACCACAATATGTTCAACAATCATATCTTTTCGAACAAATTTCATATTACGACACTTTCGACATGGACACAATATTGCAGATGCACCTGACCTATCTAATGATGCAAAATGAAGAAACTCTTTGGCTCCATACTCATACAAATGATCAAGCCTATTAAATATATTTATCCAACTTTTATCCATTAAGTATAAAACCTATACATATAGAAAACAAGAATTATACCCTCATACTATTAAAGACTAATACCTCCATACTATTAAAATAAAACAACAAAACACATAATAACCTGCAAAGTCCACACAAAGAGTCCTGAAATTGATATCATTGTTCTTCCACTACGGTTGCTTTCTTCGTAATCTTCAAACTGCAAATAAATAGTTAAATTTCAACAAATCAATATAATGTATGAAGGCTAATCTTTTTCTCTGACATCTCTTAATTTACTCTCAGTTACTAGTGTTATTGATAAGATTTAAACATGTACTAATTAATTAAAAAGAAAGGTGCATATATTGACAATTTTCCAGTTCATCGATCAACTGCATCTATCAACTGTATTAGTCAATTTTCTTTGCATTAATAACCACATCATCATGACTATATCCTTTAAATGATCCATCTTTTCCATATCTATTACTTCTCCAATAACAAAATCAAGTCTTACAACTTTCTTAACTAGCAAATATGCCAAGGCATTTATGGTACAACCTCCATAAATTTGACCAGTACGTTTGTCTTACTATGATTGCTAATAAAGAGTCTTGATGGATATTTAAGGAATCGATGAGGTCTTGTAAGGCTTCATAAACATGGCTATATATGATTTCTAGGCAGCATCGGTGATGATTTCTTAAGAAACAAAGCCACAACTTTAGAGTGTCACTCTTTAAACCACAGTAACTTGTTTACAGATTCGTTCACAGTACAGTAACTCAATGGAAATTGAAACTAAAACCCTATGCACTCAAAATTATTGAAATTAAAACCCTATCAAATCGTCACAATTGTTTGAATACCTGGGAATTAAAATATTTGTAGGATGAGATGGATCCCGTAAAACCTGCAAGAAAATATAAATTAAGAACTAAATTGTGAAACCTTGAAACTTCACATGGTTCCAAAAATAAATACTTTCTCAATTAGTTAACAGCACTTGACACCAAAATCCTACTAGTGACTATGTGATCAAAGGTTTGTTTCAGTAAGATCATGAGTTTTTATGAAATAAAAACCTTAGGATTACCTGTGGATGGAGATGGCTACCGTGAATTTCTTTGCTTGAGCGATGTTGTGAGGGCCTGAGGCATAGGTTTTTTTTTTTAAAAAAATATTATTACTAATAGGAGGGAATATTTTATTGTAGTAGAAAGAATTAGAAGGAAAAGTTAATAGCATGAAAAATTAGAGGGAAAAATTAATAAATTTTCTTACTTAATAAACATAAAGATAAAAGTTATTTTTTAAGGTAAATAAGATGAAAGACTTATTTTTAAACTAAATCAGATCAAAGTTTAAGATGAAAATCTTTTTTTAAGCTAAATAAGATGAACATTTTATTTTTAAGCTAAATAATATGAAAGTTTAATTTTTAAGTTAAACAGAATGAACGTTTAATTTTTAAAACATCAATCATGAAAATGCACACACAAAATTATTTAAGCTAAATAAGATGGAAATTTTATTTTTAAGAATGAATAACTAATGTTTGTAAATAAAATGTAAAAAAATATTTTAAATAGGTTGAGGGTATTTTGTAAACAAAAAACTTATCCTCAAAAATTATACAATGAATATTAGTTTGAATATGAGACATTGGTGTTCGGATTCACTAAAATTTTAGAATTACAACATTTGGGTTTGGTATGAGACACTGATATTCGATATTTTTCGAATACAAATTATTTACCTAATGAATTTCATATATCAATAGGTTCATAGCTCATTAGTACAAGTTCAAAGAGAAAGTTAAATACTACGTAAGACACGAGAAGTTAAGTGCAAACATATTTAAACAAAAGAACACGTATGAAAAAATGTTTACCTATAGCTTTTAAGGCCAAAATTATGATATTACGTGATAAACAAGCCCATTCATATTAATCCACCATTGTAAAGGTCAAATAAAAAAATCTGTAACAATGTCTAGGGATCATACTAATATTAAGGACAAGAAAGAGAAGACTTATTGAGTAGATGGTTCATCAATGATAATGGTGAAAGGGAAGGGAAAGGAAGATGAAGCATCTTTAAGAACAAATGATCCTGTTGCTTTAAAAAGTCTGATTTTCTTCAACTTCATCAAAGTCTAGTTTGGAAAGATCTAACTTCTCTTACATAAATTTATGGGTTTAATGGATCATTGAATCACACAAAACTTTATGTCTCGAGGAACATGTCAACTATTTGCAATTCTATGACAGTGACTGATGACGACGTTCCGTAGAGTGTCGTGTTCCTCATCTAGAACATACTTCAAATTTGTGCATCATACTACAGAGTTAGTTGAAAAGGCAAAGGGAAATAACAGATTATAAGTAACATTTGCACTTTATACCAGTATCAAGTGCTACATTTGCCTCGAAGTTTTCGTGCCTCATACTCTTAACTGTGGAACCCTCCATACTCAGATTCCATTTATTATTTCCTTAAATTTAATAAAAACACTAAAATTCCCATCGACTTCAATATCATATGGGGTTCATGTGTGAAGCACAATTTCAGAGTAAGTTAAGTTGGGTTTTGCTGCCTCAATAACTCGAGTAATTAAACAGGAAAAATTTACCTACAACAACGAACTAACACTAGGAGTGCGGAAACTTCTAGGGAAACAGCAGTCCATCCCCAAAGTGTGACAACATCAGTAACTTTTGTAAGACCAACAGCAAGGAAAAAAAAGATCCAGTAACAATTAGCAAGTGGTGCCTCCAATTAAAAAAAAAACAATAGAAGTACCATCACCCACCAAAGAAAATGAAATTGACAATAACAACGGAGAATAGAATTGTAGCATAACCTTTATGCCCCATTTTCGCAGGGAAAATCTTGTCTTTCCACTGATTTGTCTGTGACCGTTGGGCATTAGACTGCACAACATTGAATTTCTAACTGTCATTCAGACAAAATATTGCTTCCCTTTCATATTAACTAGACTTTCATGAAATCTGAATAATGATTATCTGCTGGGAGGAATCTGGAACCTGCAATCTGCAATTGTAATCTTTAATCTGCAATAATCTGAAATCTAGAACTGTAATTTGTACTCTGCAATCACTTGTTTTAGAGAAGAATGCAATATTGCTTCCCTTTCATATTACCACTCTCTCAACTTCCACTTGCCAGTACTAGGTAACGAAATAATTTTAGTATAGTGATTTATTTGTGATTGATGTGACTTGATTGTATAAATATCTTTTACAATTTTAAGTAATTGTGCAGGTATAATGAGTCTAAGATATGTTTGGCACTCCTTACCAAGCAAAAATTTAATGTCTTTTTTTTGGGTTATAGTAACTTTATACTTTTATTATACAAGACCCTCTACTCTTTGGCTATGATAAACATCCTAGAAGATAGATGGAAAACTCCGTGGAGCATTAGCATGGAAGTGGCATGAATCAAGAGTTGGAGAAATAAGGGTTTAACGCATTTTTTATTCACATCCCAAGGGAAGGCAATTAACTAATCCCTCTTCCTTAACCCCTAACTAATTAACTAATCCCTCTTCCTTAACCCATAACTAATTAACTAACCCCTAAATTAATTAATTCAAGTCACTTAAAATCGAGCAGCCAAGACAGACCCTCAGAGACGAGACCACGATAAACGATCCATTTGTCAAACGACGGCCAAGGGACCAACCGTCATGTTGGTCCGTCGTTTTGGTTAGATACTGTGCAAAATAGGCCTCCAATGGATTTGTCTAAGTGTTCATCAATGGTTGCCATCGATTCGCCATCGATTGACACACAATCCGTTGATTGGCACTCGTTTGTGCACACTTCCTCTTGGCCGCTTTTTGCCAAAATGCAAGGGTCCTCCTCAAGGTCCTTTTAGTTGGTCCTTGGGGAGACCTGCCCGGACGTTTCGACTATGAACTAACTCTAATACATGACAGACACTCTTCCACCAAAATTCATCACTTTTCGACTCCTAAAATTTAGTCAAATAGGTTAAGGCACACTAGCACCTCATTGAACTAGTTTCCAACGTCATGGACGTTCTTTGACGTTTTGATTTCCAAACTTCCTAAATTTCTCATATTCATTATTTATGACCTTAAAGCAGTGTCTAAACCCTTATACACCTATGTTAGGATCTAGGTCACTTCATAGACTTTTGGAGTATTACACTAAGTCAGTTATCTGATGACGTTTTGGTACATATACTATCTTTTCTTACTGTTGAAAAGCAGCTAACACAACTGTCCTCTTAAGGCGGTGGATAATCTTGTTGAAATGCATTTATCGGCTTGATTTTTATGCTACCATAACCTTGGAAAAAGTAACCTTGCAACCCAACCTACAGAAAAGGCAAATGAAGAAGTATCTTAGGTGGGTCAGCTATACTTTGCAAATGTGTAAAGTGCAAAGACTAGACCAATTTCGGGTTTGTGTTGATCTGAACAAATTCGCAGTATGAGATTGATAAATGTATTAAATTTGTGTTTTCTAGGAATTTCAAAGACTAGAGTTAGACTTATCAAATGATGATGAGTTGATGATCCGTAATGTTATACTTTTCCAACATGGATCCTTGGTCTTGGTGATTCTGCTGACTCTTCTTCTTGCATACCTCATTCTAATGACCTCCAAATGCTTTAACGTGTCGATCAGAACTTCAAGTGTCTAAATGTGCTGCTGTTTAAATCAGTAAATGTCACGGGCAAAGTTCTTGAGTTCTTTCTACATTATTGTTCATATCTTGAAACAATGGTAATTCGCGGATCAGTAACTATTGTAAATTTGGAAGTTTTTGGTTCGTCCCTCATGTTGAGACACTTGGAGATATAGTACTTCTACAATGTAAAAGCACTTCAAATTGTTGATACAAACCTTGTTATATTCCTGAATTTAGTTGGAATGGAATTACTGCTTATGAATGTCCCAATGCTGGTTGAGGTGAAAATTTCTAGTGCGGGATTCAATCATATTTTGAATTGCATATCATCTTGTCTTTCCTGTGTTATCTCTCAGCTTGTGGTCCTTTATTTAACTACTCATTTGTGGGTTAGAAAAATATTTTTAGCTGGGACTAACTGGTGCCTTCTATTTAGTTTAATCTTTCGCAAGAAATATTGGAGCATTAAATTTAATAATTCACTTTTACTCAATGTTTTAATTAAACTGAGCCAGTGGATTTTACAAAGTTCACAGTGCTTTAAAAAAATTCAGTTTGATTTCAATCTCATTGCACATGGTGAGAGCTTGAGGTGTCCAACATGGTATCTAATCAAGGCATAAGAATTTTGTTGTAGTCTAGTAGTAAAGCTTTGCCCTATAGTCCCATTTCCAGTTTACAAAATAACAGACAAAAACATATATTCAAGATTTGTTGAATTTGCAATTGCATAACTCATTCGGCACCCTCCAGACACATAATGAAAGCATGTATACGATTTCAACTATATACAAACAGAACAATATAATGATGAACCAGTGAAACAAGCTAAAACACGAGGCAGGCGTAGTGACAATGAATTATGAAGACTACAAACAGAGAAATCATTTCAAAATAGACACTAAGTGATATTAGAAACAAACCTACACTACCGATTTCAAAGAAAATAAATGTAGAATAGGAATGGAAGTTACACTTAAATACTCATGCAAGAGAATCTTAGAACAAATCAAAGAACACATCATTATAAAACATTTAGTGCAAACTGAATCAATAGAAAAGCTACGAGTGCTTTACTTTGTTATGAGGAGCGACTGAGACAAGGAAGAGCTGAAATAAGCTATTCCACCACAACCGACTTCACTGGTGACCTCGAACTCAAATGAACATTTGCTAGTGATGGATGGAAAGAGAGACACTAACACCATGGCTTGCGCTGACGAACAAAGTTACAAGAAAGGATATTTTAATTCTGTGAGTAACTTCATACAAATTTGAACCTTAATTAGAGAAAAGCTACATAGAAATGGTGAAGCAAAACTTACAATTCAGTAACTACTCTATAATAACCTTGCCTTAAACATGTAACACCAGACCATGGAGGTAAATCACCATCTCCACAATGACCATCTCCAATCCATGCATACACCACTCTCCATCCCAAAGATGCCTTAATATTATTCAGAGCTTTCAGTACAGTCATATTTCAGATGTTCAAATTAGTCCATGTAAACATATATATTCAGGTACTACGACAACTCCTTGGTTTTCTCATGAGTGCAATCAATGGCCATAAACTGTTTAAATCATTTTAATGAAATATTAATAGAGAACGAGTGGATACAATTGGAACTACAAAACACTTCCAACAACACTAATTCAGTTACCTGCTGATGTTTTGGTACATATACTATCTTTTCTTACTGTTGAAGAAGCAGCTAAAACAAGTGTCCTCTCAACGCGGTGGCTAAGCTAGTGGAGATACATTTATTTGCTTAATTTTGATGATAACATACCCTCTGATAAAGTGACCTTGCAACCCAACGTACGGAAAATGCAAATGAAGAAGTATCTTAGGTGGGTCCACTGTACTTTGCAAATGTGTAAAGTGCAGAGACTAGACCAATTTAGGGTTTGTGTTGATTTTAACAAATCCGCGCAGCATGATAGTGATAAATGGATTAAATTTGCCTTTTCTAGGAATGTCCAAAGACTAGAGTTAGAATTATCAAAGGGTGATGAATTGATGATCCGTAATTCAGATAACTGTTATACTTTTCCAGCATTGCTCGTTGGTCTTGGTGATTCTACTAATTCTTGTTCTTGCATGCCTCATTCTAATGACCTGCAAATACTTTCACATGTATAGCAGAACTTCAAGTATCTTAAACTGATGCTATTTAAATCAATAAATGCCACGGGAAAAGTTCTTGAGTTTTTTTTTACACAATTGTCCATTCTTGAAACAATAGTAGTTCATGGATCAGGAACTTTGGTAAATTTGGAAGTTGTTGGTCCATCCCTCATGTTGAGACACTTGGAGATACAATACTGCTATAATGTAAAATCACTTAAAATTTGTGATACAAACCTTGTAACATAATGACTTCAGTAGGAACGAAATTACTGCTTAAGAATATCCCAATGATCGTCGAGGTGAAAATTTCTAGTGCGGCATTCAACCATATTTTGAATGATATATCCTCTCGTCTTTCTGTGTTATCTCTCAGCTTATGTTCCTTCTTTTAACTAGTCATTTATGGGTTAGTAAACAAAATTTTGTGTATATCTACCTATGTTTTACCGGCACTAACTGGTGCCATCTATTTAGTTTAATCTTTCGCAGGAAATATTGGAGCATTAAAATTTCATATTTCACTTTTACTTAATGTTTTAATTTAAATTTGGCATAACTGAGCTGGAGGATCATACAAAGTTCACAATGCTTGAAAACATTTCAGTGCTTTCGATCTCATTGCACCTGGTGAGAGCTTGAGGTGTCCAACATGGTATCTAATCAAGGCATATGAATTTTGTTCAAGGCTAGTAGTAAAGCTTTGCCCTACAGTCTCATTTCAAGTCCACAAAATAATACACAAAACATATATTAAAAATTTCTTGAATGTCCAACTACATAACTCATCCGCACCTTCCAAACACATAACAAAAGCATGAATACGATTTCAGCTATATACGATTACAACAATATCATGATGAACCAGTGAAATAAGCTAAAACACGAGGCAGACATAGTGACCATGAATTATAAAGACTACAAACAGAAAAATAATTTAAAATACACACTAAGTGATATTAAAAACAAACCTACACAACAAATTTCAATGAAAATAAGATGAAGATTAAGAATGGAAGTTAGACTTAAATACATCACGTAAGAAGATCTTAGAACACATCATTATCAAACATTAAGTGCAAACAGAATAAATAAAAGAGCTAAGAGTTCTTTACCACGTTATGAGAAGCAACTAAGACTTATAACGAGCTAAAATAAGCTATTCCACCACAACCGACTTCACTGGTGACCTCGAACTCAAATGAACATTGGCTAGTGATGGATGTAAAGAGGAGAAACTAACACCATGGCTTGCTCTGACAAACAAAATGACAAGTAAGCATATTTTAATTCTGTGAATAACTTCATACAGATTTGAATCTTAGTTAGAGAAAATCTACATAGAAATGGTGAAGCAAAACTTACAATTCAATAACTACTCTTTAATCACCGTCCATGGACATGTAACACCATACCATGGAGGTAAATTATTATCTCCACAAGGATCATCTCCAACCCATGCATACACCACTCTCCATCCAAGAGATGCCTTAATTTCATTCTGAGCTTTCACTACAGTCATATTCTAGATGTTCAAATTAGTCCATGTAAACATATACATTCATGTACTACGACAAGTCCTTGGTTTTCTCATTAATGCAATCAATGGCCATAAATTGTTTAAATCATTTAATGAAATATTAATAGATAAAGAGTGGATATAATTGGAACTCCACAACGTTTCCAACAACACTAAATCAGTTACCTAATGACGTTTTGGTACATAAACTATCTTTTCTTACTGTTGAAGAAGCAGCTAACACAAGTGTCCTCTCAAGGTGGTGCCTAATCTTGTGGAGATACATTTATCGGCTTAATTTAAATGCTAACATACCCTTTGATAAAGTAACCTTACAGCCCAACCTATAGAAAAGGCAAATGAAGAAGTACTTAGGTGGGTCAACCTTACTCTGCAAATGTGTAAAGTGTAGAGACTAGACCAATTTTGGGTTTGTTTTGATTTGAACAAATCAGCACAGCATGAGATTGATAAATGAAATAAATTTGTGTTTTCTAGGAATGTTCTAAGGCTAGAGTCAGACTTATTAAAAGGTGATGAATTGATGATCCGTATTCCAGATAAATGTTATAATTTTCCAGCATGGTTCCTTGGTCGTAGTGATTCTGCTGACTCTTGTTCTTGCATACCTCATTCTAATGACCTCCAAGTACTCTCACCTGTAGAGCAGAACTTCAAGTCTCTAATAGTACCGCTGTTTAAATCAGTAAATATCATGAGCAAAGTTCTTGAGTTCTTTCTACATGATTATCCATTTCTTGAAACAATGGTAGTTCATGGATCAGGAACTTTTGAAAATTCGGAAGTTGTTGTTCCGTCCCTCAAGTTGAGATATTTGGATATACAGTACTGCTGCAATGTAAAATCACTTAAAATTGTGATACAAACCTAGTAACATTAATGACTTCAGTAGGAAGGGAATTACTGCTTAAGAATGTCCATATGCTGGTTGAGGTGAAAATTTCTAGTGTGGCATTCAACCATATTTTGAATGACATATCCTCTCATCTTTCCTGTGTTACCTCTTAGCTTGTGGTCCTTCATTTAACTACTCATTTATGGGATAGTAAACAAAATTTTGTGTATATCTACCTATGTTTTGCTGGCACTAACTAGTGCCTTCTATTTAGTTCAATCTTTCGATGGATATATTGGAGCATTACAATTTCCTAATTTCTTTTACTTAATGTTTAATTAAAATTAGATATAACTTAGCTAGAGGATCTTAGAAAGTTCACAATGCTTGAAAAAATTTCAATTTGATTTCAATCTCATTGCACATGGTGAGAGATTGAGGTGTCCAACATGGTATCTAATCAAGGAATACGAATTTTATTGAAGTCTAGTAGTAAAGCTTTTCCTTAGAGTGTAATAACCCTAAAATGACTATGCTAAGTAATGCCTAATGTGTCTAGAATGCCTACGATTAGACCGGGTTCAAACGAATTGATGCGCGTAGAACCAGACCTCTGAACCCTTGCGACAACCAAGCCAACTAACTTGGGGATTTAGTTGAGCTAGTAAAGGTTAGGTCCAGCCATCTAGTGCTCCCGAATATGAAGATTTACCCGGATGAGCCTTTACCGGACTTAAAAAGGAGAAATCGTAGGTTTGGAGGATCTAGGGGTAAAATGGTCTTTTTCTAGGCTAAGGGTAGTATCATAATTTCCTAACTATGTAATTAATTAATTAATTAATAAGGTGGAGGGGCATTTTATTTAAATTGGTAAATCAACTTAATTTATTAATGTTTATTAGCTTATTTAATAAAAAGTAAAATCAGCTTTTTAAAAGGGTTGAAAGAGTCCTAGTTTGACTAACTCCTTACCTAAGCCTAAACTACTTTGCACGTCTCACTCTCTCACGTCAATACCTCACTTTCACGATCATTCTCTCTTCTTCTCACGTTTATCTGCCAAGCAAAAATACTAAAGCAGAAAAATTACTAAATGTCTTCACATTTGAAGAATTTACACGAAAGTATAAGGAAAACAAACTAATCAAAAACGTTAGGCAAAAGGGAGGATTATTCTGTCAATTTTGTAAGTTGAGGGGATTTGGACGTTATTTTTGGAGAAGGTTTTGGACGCAAGCCAAGTTTTGAACGACATAAAAGGTATGGGTTTTCTTCCTCTTGGTCCTTTTCCCAAGAGACCCTTAAGTCTCAGATGAATCTACTCCGAAAACTAGGGTTAATCCCCATTACATGTTCTCTATCACTAGCTCCCAATGATCTTAGGTTGGCATATCTGCTGGTAGATTAGGCATGTAATGTGATGTTTGTGATGAATATATTCATGAAAGATGTCTTCCGAAAAAGTGAATTATGTTAACTTGATTGTGCATGTGTGTGTCGTGAGCTAGCCATGGTTTGAAGCCTGGATTTTTACATGTTAAAATGTTGTATTTTACGTATATGAATATGTTAAAAACGTGATGTTCATATGAGTTCAAAGTTTCTGAATTGAATGACAATTATTGATTGAAAGTAACCTTGAAAATGCACCTAAAGATCTCCCTAAAAACTACTCGAAATGTCTTGATGTTTAACGTGAAACAGGGTGATTAAATTATCGAAAATAACCATGAAAACTCACCTAAAGATGCACTGGATGTTACACGAAAATTTATCCTAAATCTAACATCTAAAAGTTGAGAAAATGGAATGCAAAGAGGGTGAAAAAATTTCAAACATTTTGGAAATTAGTTTTTGGGCAGCTTATTGAAAAAAAATCACGTTCTAAAATATTTTTTTAAATGCTTGAGGTCAGTGGGGATTGAACCCAAGACCTCACCATATACATGTCATAAAAAATTAAATAATTCAATGTGGTAAGGGGGATTCGAAATGGGGTAAAGCTCAAGTGAAAAGTTAAGGGGAAAATGAAAGAAAATGAAGGAGAGAGGAGAAGAATGAAATAAAGAAATAATAAAAATGAGGTATGTGGGAATCGAACCCACAAAATCTTGGTAGAATGAGAAGGTAAGGAGAAAATATAAATTAAAATAAGGTGAGGCAGTGGGGATTCGAACCCACAACCTCTTGAATAGATGAGAGAGTTAAGACAAAAATAAAGGAGGAAAAATAAATGTGGTGAGTGGGGATTGAACCCACAACCTCTTGGATAGGTGAGAAAGTTAAGAGATAAATTAAAAGAAAAAGACTGAACTTGTGGGATTGATCCCGCAACCTCCGTGCCTTAAACGAAAAAGAGAGGATAAAAAGAAAGGAAAATATTATGGGAGTGTTGTGGATCGAACTAGGGTCCCCCGAATCTAAAAAATGCAATTATCAAGTTTACTATAAGCTTAAGTGTTACTCAAGGGATTCAAAACCCTTGACCGATTCCGTATTGACACATAAGTCATACGTAATCAAATATTTAATGAATGTTGCCTCTAAAGATCGAAATCAATATCTTGGCATATCTACAAGATGCATAAGTCTTGGTCCATATAATCTTGGGTAAATATGAATCACTTAGACAAACTATGAATGAAGTCACATGGCTTGTATATGTGGACTCATAAGTCTAGCATACATTTAAAAGTAAGTGAACCTAAGATGTTATATTATGAGATAATGAAACCCTAGAGGGGTTCAGTAAGAGTGTTACATAGACTAAAGGGCTTGCATTGGCATATGATGAAATGAACATTCACGTAAAGTGGTGAGTGATTATGAAGAGCAAATGTGCTAAAGCTAATGAATGTGGTGACAACATGATAAGAGGCTAATGTGAAAGATGAGAGCAATCTCAAATGATTCTAAGTAAATGTTACCAAAACGTACTCATCTATGAGAGTGTAAAGTTAATGAAGAGACCAGTCTCTATGAACACTCTAATGAAAGTATTGAAGTTAATGCATACTTAATACTAATGATGAGATGATAAATCATCTAATGAGATATGATGTCCTCATGCTAGAAGTCAGCTTCCATGATGTATGAGTTGAATGTAATGAAACATAATACTAAGCACCGATAGGCTAGCTATAAGTGGTGATGCCTTCCTTCAGGAAGGGCGGAGGTTCACGTAACTCTCATGAGATGAGACTGTCCGGCATGCTGGGTATGGGTTTCCTTATATCTCCTAATCTTTTAACCTATACTACCAATATCGGGATTTAGCAGGGTTCAATCCTTTATATATGCTAGCATATTTTAGGTCACTTTGGCCGGCGATTCCACTTCTTTTCAGTGTGGGGGAAGAAACTGAATTTCATGATGCTCATATGATCTATTTCGATTAAAGCTAAAGTTCCCAAAGAATGAATGAGGCCAGCCTCAAATAGGCATGGGCGTTCGGTCGGTTAGGTTCGGTTCGTAAATATCGGTTCGGTTTTTTGGTTTTCAATTTGGCCAAATATGAAACCAAACAAAACCAAAATAAATTCGGTTTTGTTCGATTATTATAAATCCGGTTCGATTTATTTTGGTTCGGTTTCAGTTTAACCAAATTTAATACAAAAAAATGGTAAAACGGCCATCGTGATAACTAAATATCGACTCAATTATTAATAATGAAAAAACTATCAAAAGTCAAGACAACATCACAACAACACTAGAAAGTTCAACAAACTTGTGTCCATCACTAAAATAGAGTTAGTTACAAACTAAAGTCATCATTATCCGGCTCATTGCAACTTCCAGCAACAAAGAGATTTAGAAAACCAACAAAACATCGTTGCAACTTGCAACCTCCATTGCAATGGCTCGCAAGTTCTAGCAGATAGCAACCAAGAATATAACAAAACACTGATGGACCTGCGAGAAAATAGAACTGTTTAGACGAATGATCTACATTTCATAATAGAATATATAAAACTATCAAGCAAGTTATGTAAATAAGTTCTTTACTTACTCGTTACCACACATCACTAGTTGATAGTTGAACTTACAAGCTGCAACTATATATCAATTATACTAAATTCAGTCCCACTACAAGCAAAATCTAAAAAAATATGAAAGAATTTGTTAGTTGTTAAGAAACACAAGTAACAAAATTATTTTCAATATAGTTAATACAAATATCAAATTCTTACCAAGTTCAAGTTGTTCAAGATACTCTAAATCTTCCTCAATATTGATTGGAAAAGACTCACTTCTAAGCCAATCTTGAACACAAATAAGAGATTGCATAATTTTAGGAGTTAATGAACTCCTAAAGGGATCAAGAACACGACCTCCTGTGCTGAATGCACATTCTGATGCGACACTTGAAATGGGAATGGCTAACACATCACGAACGATCTCCGCGAGAATAGGAAATCTCGGCTCATTAACTTTCCACCACATTAATATATCAAAGTCATCACTATCTGGCTCAATATCTTCCGCAAGATATCTTTCCAATTCTGATTTATTACCTGAACTTCCACTAACTTCTTTGTGCTTCTCAAATTGTTGTTTCGTTCTCATTCTTCCTCTACTCACAAAGTTGCCACAACCACTCACACTAGATATACTTGATGAATTGTCAGATGAAGTGGGTGAAGATGGTACATGTAAAGAGCTTTTTGGGGATTTCTTGACATAATACTCAAACAGTTAGTTCATGTATTTTTTCAGTTCTGAACATAGCTTTTGCCCAACTTCTTTTCCAAACATATCCACAATTGCAAATGGAACATAATCAAGCTTGTTACGGGGATCCAATACAGATGAAATAAAGATCATCTTGTTCATTTTTTGTGGTTCACCCCAATACTTTTTGAACTTCTCATTCATACTTTCCGCCATTTCTTTCAAATTACGATCTTCATTTGTCATCATCTCTTTCAAAATAAGATAAAGTTCAGAAATTTCAACGAAGTGTGTATTGCTAGTGACATAATTAGAACCAGATACCTTCAAAGTAAGTACATAAAAAGTTTCAAAAATTTCACCATTGACCTCACATATTTCCAGTCAACACTTGAAAGAATATTTGCAGTAGTTCCATCTTCAACAATAGTTTCATCTTCAACACTAGTTCCATCTTCAACACTTGTTCCATCTTTGTTTTTTCAGACGAATCAGAACCAAAGGTACGAAGATGATTCAAGTATCCAATATCATAAAAACTATATCTTTCAAATGCAAGCTCAAAATGTTGTGCTATATCAAGCATCAAATATGTAGAGTTCCACCTAGTAGGAACATCTAAACAGAATGATTTCTTACAAGTTATCAATTCAGATTCACAACATTTTTTAAACTTTCTAAGTCTTGCGGGACATTGTTTAATGTATTTCACGGCTTGTCTCACTAGCTTGACAGACTTACCAATTTCCTTCAACCCATCTTGCACAATAATATTAAGGATATGTGCCATACACCTCACATGAAGATGGTCACCATCCATAATGTTAGTAAACACATTATCCAAACCCCATTCAAGCAAACAATTAGTAATGCAAGCCGCCATATCCACGCCCTTATGACTAGAAATAGGAAAAAATTTATTATTCTTTTATGCAAAATACAATTTCTATCTATAAAGTGGGCTGTCAAACGCATGTAGTTTTTTTTTTGTATAGAGGTCCAAGTATATGTTGTAAGACAAACTCTTGGACGTGCTTCGTTGAAAACCTTCTTCAAAAGTTTTTTTTCTTCAAGGTATAGTTCATAACAATCTCTCGTCACAGTTCTACGAGAAGGAATATGAAATTGCGGCATTGTAACTCTCATGAAGTTTTTAAAACCCTCTTTCTCAACAAAACTAAATGGTAGCTTGTCAGCAATTATCATTTTGGCTAAAGCCTTCCTACTTTGTGCTTGGTCAAATTTCCAAGTGCTAATGACCCCTTCCTTTGCTCCCGTTGAAGATGGTAGAAAATTATTTAGATTTTGACCTTTATCTGCGGTGTCATTTAGGACATGTTCTCATATGAGTATTCATTGATGACATACCATTAGATGATGTAGAAGTTGCGTAAGCTTTTGCACAATACTTGCATTTGGCTTTACTAGCTCCATTTTCATCGGTGAACTTTTCAAAATGCTTCCAACAATTAGCTCTAGCTTACATGGTTTTTCATTTCTTTGAAGTATCAACATCAACTTCAACCTCACTGGGAGATGAGGTGTAAGGTATGCTCTCATTTGTATCTCCACTTTCACTTCCCTTTCTTCCAGTTTGTGCCCTCTATACAAAAGTGAAACAAACAACAAGAACAACAATCAACAAAGTTTCAAGGTTGACAAAGCATAAGAGACTAAGAGTTTTTCCTTTTACGCAAAAGTCAAAATGGATTTAGATTTTTCGATCTTGCAAGTTGCAACTATAACTTCAGTCTAAGTATAGCTCTACTAACCACTTAAAAAAGGCACTACATATGACAAATAAAAATTTGCATGCTACTGGAATTTTGCATTTTTCGAGTTCTCTTATTCATTTATTATTTTCTTTTATGCTAATTTATCTCACTATCTGCATTTGAATGGCACATATCACACAGGATTTTCTTGACTAGAGTGTTGAATCTGTATTGATTTAGTATATTTTGCTGCCAACAGCCCAACATTGTTTATTCTTGTAATCTAGCATCGTTAAGGAGAAAGAAAATCTGCAGCTTAAGGAGAAAGTAGATAAAGTTGCTGACTTGAGGAAATAAAGGATAGCGTGGGCCGTGGCGGCTGGCGGCGTGACGGCGTGACAGAGTGACTGACTGACTGGTAGACGGACGACGGTCGACGGTAGTAGACGACGATCGATGACTCAACGGTTGTGGACGATGGTCGATGACTCGACGGTAGTGGACGACGGTCGATGCCTAGACGGTAGAAGAAGGTTTTAGACTTTCAGTGTTTGTAATTTGAATGGTGTTAATTTAGGGATTTACCAATTTCGGGAAATTAATTTCGGGAAATTGGCTTGGGTGATTGGGTTATGGGTATTTGGGTTAGGATTTAGGAATTTGGATAGTTGGTCTTGGGCTGACTGCTGAGTAACAGGAATTCATGTAGTTGGGCTTGGGCTGACTGCTGAGAATAATAGTAATGGGTTATGGACTTATGGGGTAACAAATAACAATTATATATATATATATATATA
>NC_028641.1:48937493-48955026 GCF_001406875.1 Solanum pennellii | reverse complement strand
CCGATCTTATATATATATATATATATATATATATTTATAATTTTGGTTTTTCGGTTAACCAAATTTTTAAATCTAAAAACTGAAAACCGAACCGAAATACCAAAATTTAAAAATTTAAAACCAAAACCGATCGAAAAAACCAAAAAACCAAAACCGAAATTAAAAATAAATCGGTTCGGTCAGTATTCGATATGCCCAAGCCTAGCCTCAAATGATGCACATAATGAAATGAATGATACAGAAGGTGTTAGGATAGGATAATCAAGAGGTGAGCTAGACTTAAGTAATGACACTAGGTCATTCTTGATCATTGCACAGCGAACCCGATGAAAGTCGTAAACTACATCCTAGGTATAGCTGGTTTTTACACTAGCTTATGAATGTATGAAGTGAAGTACGTATGAATGAATGAACCAGACTCTGTGTTTGCTAAAGAAGGCTCCCTAGTTAAGGTACCATATGTTGAGCCATCATTTTTGGGAAGTCTTGATGTAAAGTCCATGATCCCAAAGTCTCATGGCGTATGAACGAATGATATGAAAGATGTTATGTGCTATATGCAATATGGTATGTTATATGTATAAGACGTTGTGTGTGGTGTGCAATATGATACATATGATGATGCATGTTACTCTCATGGCATGACTTTCCTAATCAAATTTGGCAAGTCCACTGACTTTCCTAATTCAAATTTGGCAAGTCCCCTGACTTTCCTAATCCCAATTTTGCAAGTCCCCAAACTTGACTTTCCATAAATCATGTTGTTAGGAAAGATCTATTCTTTCTCATGCATCTCCTTGGTGTGTGCTTGAATATACCAATGCTTAGTACAAGTTTGTACTAATCCCATACAACTCTACATTTTTAGGTGCAGGTACAGGTGGACGTTAGAGCTTACAGATTGATGCTGAAGCTATCCGGACGTAGAGCATTCATCCGGACTTGGTAGGCCCTAATGCTTTCGAGGACGCTTGCCCATTATATTCTAGCTTAGATATAGGTTTGAGTTAGTGGAGTATGTTCCACTAGAATTTCCTTCCCATATTATTTCAGATGTTGTATTAAAGCTGTTTTGGCAAGTTTACGTTTAATGCAATATTGAACTATTCCTTTCATTTGATGATTTTAATATTAGATGGTTGATGGGTGAACACCTATGATGTCAAGTAGAATATGTTTCATATGAAATAAGTAAATAAAAAGTTCAAATTTTCCACTAAAATTAACCTAGATGAAATAATGATGACGTAAGTAGGCTTGTCTGCGACCTCTGAGAGGTCAACGACGCCGGTCCCATCTGGGGTCTATACTCCGGTCGTGAATAAGTTTGTATCATAGAAATAGGTTAAATTCCGATGATAATAAGTTCATATAAACCACATCGACTAGTTTCTAAGTCATGGTAATGAAGTGCACCACTATCCTGAATTAGAGACTACATGATGCATAGGAAAATTTCCCTTATTCTGATCTTATCGTGCTTTATCTAATGTATTATTCCTTGGTGTTATGAGCGTATCTAAATCAAATCTTTTTTTAAAGAAAATGAACATAAGGAGGAACACTGGTCAGGGGAGAGGAGGAGCAGCTGCTGGAGGTAACCAAGTTCAACCCTAGGCTCCAGCTGAAGGAGTGGCCATGCCAGTTGACCAAGCTGGGTTGATTGATGCGGAGATGCGAACCGCTCTGGCTCATATGTCTCAAGCCATCACTATAAAGGCCCAGGCTATGACGGCCCAGGCCAACAAACAGGATATTCAGCGGGAGAACCCACTCGTACGTAGCATGGCAGACAGACTACGGGATTTTACGAGGATGAAGCCTCTAATTTTCACAGGGTCCAAGCAGAGGATACCCAGGAGTTTATGGATGAGGTACATAAGATCTTGGTGGCCATGGGGCCACAGATACTGAGAAGGCATCCTATCAGCTCAAGGATGTTGCACAGTCTTGGTGCAAGATGTGGAAGGATAGACGAGATTTGGGCGGAGTTCCGGCCATGTGAGAGTTGTTTAAGACAGCTTTCCTGGAGAGATTATTCCCCTAGAAGATGAGGGAGGCCAAGGTTGATGAGTTTATCAACCTTAAACAGGGATCGATGATAGTCAGGGAGTATTCCCTGAAGTTTGTGAAATTATCCAGGTATTCCACTTCCCTTGTATTTAACAGTAGGGATGATATGAGTAGGGTCCTCACAGAAATAACAGGAGATCTGGAAGAGGAGTGTCGGGCTGCGATGCTCCATGATAACATGGACCTCTCCAGGTTGATGGTGCATGCCCAGCAGGTAGAGGATAGCCGAAAGAAGAGGGGCGTCTGTGATGGTAGGAGGCCTAAACCTTCTGATTACACAGGTCCTAGTAATGGTGGCAACAGGAACAACTTCGATATTCGTGAGCAGCCCAGATTCAAAAAAGGGGCATCCGAGTTCAGGGAACTCTAACTTTCAGAGGAGTGCAACACCTAGAGGAGGCAGACCCGAGCCCAAGAAGGGCAATGGAGGTGATGTGCAGCGTATCAGAAAGAATTGTGCCAAGTGTGGCCGTGCTCACAGTGGAGAGTGCAGATAGGGCACTAATGCCTACTTCGGATGTGGTAAGAACGGGCACATGGTCAAGTATTGCCCACAAAACAGGGGTCAAGCTGGAGGTAATGCTCAGCCTATGCCTAATCCACAAGGTACAACAGCAGCCGAGCCTCCTAAGAGGAACAAAATCTGCACCCTAAAGGGCAGAGAGGAGCAGGAGAAGTCCACTGATGTGGTCACAGTTATGCTGCATGTATTCTAAACTTCTATTTATGCCTACTTGATTGAGGATCTACGCTTTCCTTTTGTAACTACTTTTCTTGCTCTCACTTTTGAGATATTACCTTAAGTTTTTCATGATCCTATAGAGGTTAGTACACCTTAAGGAGATAATGTAAGAACTGATAGAGTGTACAAGGATTGCCCAATAGTTGTATGTGGTAAGACTATGTGTGCATAATTGGTTGAGTTACCTATGAACGATTTTGATGTTATTCTTGGCATGGACTGGCTTCACAGTTGTTATGCTTATATGGATTGCCGTAGTAGGGTTGTGAGATTTTGTTTCCCGAATGAAGTAGAGCTGGTCTAGAAAGGGTACAATCCGAGTCGTCCTAATCCCTTGATTTCAAACCTTTAGGTCAATAAAACGATGTCCAAGGGATTATTGTGTCATCTTATGAGTGTTAATATTTAGATCATGACAGTCCTTCCATAGACTCAGTGTCTGTAGTGAATGAGTTCCCAAATGTGTTTTCTGATGATTTGCCCCCTCGAGAGATTGACTTTGGTATCGAATTAGAAACCGATACTAAACTAATTTTGATTTCTCCTTACAAAATGGCTCCAAATTAACTCATAGCGTTGAAGCTACAATTAAAAGATCTCACTGATAAGAGTTTCATTCTGCTGAGCATATCCCCTTGGGGCGCTCCAGTGTTGTTTGTGAAAAAGAAAGATGGAACCCTCAGAATGTGTATCGATTAACGGCAGCTCAACAAAGTCACTATCAAGAATATGTATCCACTTCCCAAAATAGATGACTTGTTCAACCAACTCCAAGGGTCTAGTTTCTTCTCAAAGATTGATCTTCGTTCAGGGTACCATCAGCTTAGGGTTAGGGATGAAGATATTCCAAAGATAGCCTTTCGTACCCGTTATGGTCCTTACGAGTTTCTAGTTATCATTTGGTCTCACTAATGCACCTGTTGCATTTATGGATCTCATGAACAGAGTCTTCCGTGAATACCTTGACTCTTTCGTCATTGTATTCATTGATGACATTCTCATCTACTTTAAGACCAAGGAAGAGCATGAACGACATTTCAGACTAACCTTGCAGGTACTTAGACAACATCAGTTGTATGCCAAATTCAGCAAGTGTGAATTCTGGCTTAGATCATTGACCTTCCTGGGTCATGTTGTGTCCGACAAAGGTGTGGAGGTAGACCCCAGGAAGACTGAAGCTTTTAAGAACTGGTCGAAACCTCTTGCTCCCACAGATATCTATAGCTTCTTGGGATTGGCTGGTTATTATCGCAGGTTCGTGGAGGGTTTTTCTTCCATTGCTGCCCACTCACAACTTTGACGAAGAAGAAATTCAAGTTTGAATGGGCGGAGACTTGTGAGAAGAGTTTCCAGGAGTTCAAGGATAGACTTACTTCAGCCCCGGTGCTTACTTTGCCTAAGTGTGGTGAGAATTACACTGTTTATTGTGATGCATCTAGGGTTGGTTTGGGTTGTGTTCTTATGCATGGTGGTAAGGTTATGCGTCCTGACAGCTCAAGGTTCATGAAAAGAATTATCCCACTCATGACCTGGAGTTGGCAGCTGTGGTGTTTGCACTGAAACTGTGGAGGCACTACTTGTATGGAGTGCTTGTGGATGTGTTCAAAGACCACAAAAGTCTCCAGTACGTGTTCACACAGAGGAAGTTGAATCTACGTCAGCGGAGGTTGTTGGAGCTGTTGAATGACTATGACATGAATGTCCACTACCATCCAGGTAACGCTAATGTAGTAGCTGATGCTTTGAGCAGGATGAGCATGGGAAGTACAACCCATGTTGAGGATGAGAAGAAGGAGTTAGTGAAAGATATACACAGACAGGCCAGACTGGGTGTGCGGTTAGTTGACTCTACTAGTGGGGGTTTTTCAGTTCATCCTAGTTCTGAATCATCCTTAGAGTTGAAGTCAAGAAGGGTCAGCATCTTGATCCTGTATTGATGGAGATGAAGGACTCAGTGTTGGTTAAGATGAATGAGTCTTTTGCTTTGGGAGGTGACGGCATACTTCGGTACCAATACAGGCTGTATGTACCAGATGTTGATGATTTGTGGTACAATATTGTTGCAGAGGCCCATGTTTCTAGATATTCCATACATTCAGGTTCAACCAAGATGTATCATGATCTTAAACAGATCTATTGGTGGGATGGCATGAAGAAGGACATTCCTGAGTATGTGGCCAACTATCCAAATTGTCAGCTGGTGAAGGCAGAACATCTTAAGCCTTGTGGTCTTACTAATATTATCGAGGTTCCGACGTGGAAGTGGGAGGCCATTAATATGGACTTCGTGGTTGGTCTTCCGAAGACTAGGAGACAACATGACTCCATATGGGTTATTGTGGACAGGATGACTATGTCTGCCCACTTTATCACTATGACTCTACTTACAGAGCCAAGGATTATGCAAGAATCGACATTGATGAGATTGTAATATGGCATGGGATTCCTTTGTCTATCATTTCAGATAGAGGAGCTCAGTTCTTTTCACATTTCTGGAGATCCTTCCAAAAGAGCTTAGGCACGCAGGTAAATCTTAGTACTGCCTTTCATCCTCAAAATGATGGACAGGCAGAGCGCACCATTCAGACATTGGAAGACATGTTTAGAGCATGTGTGATTGACTTCAGAGGTAGTTGGGACGACCATCTGCCTTTGATAGAGTTCTTGTATAACAAAAGTTATCATTCCAGCATTGGGATGGCACCGTTTGAGGCACTATATGGTAGAAGGTGTAGGTCTCCAGTTGGGTGGTTCAAGGTTGGAGAGTCATCCATTTTAGGTCCAGAGATCATTCATGAGGCCTTAGAGAAGGTTAGAGTGATTAAGGACAGGTTGGCTACTGCTTACAGTCGGCAAAAGTCTTATGCAGACAACAGAAAATGGTCCTTAGAATTTGATGTTTGTGACTAGGTCTATTTGAAGATATAACCTATGAAGGGGGTGAAGAGGTTTGGCAGGAAGGGGAAGTTGAGTCTGAGGTATGTTGGGCCATACTAGATTTTACATTGTGTTGGTGGAGTGGCCTATGAGTTGGCATTGCCTGCGGAGCTAGCTTCCGTTCATCCAGTCTTTCATGTCTCTATGTTAAAGAAGTGCCTAGGTGATCTAGCATCGATTTTTCCTTTTGAAGGTTTGGGGGTAGAGGAAGACTTGTCCTATGAGGAAGTACCTGTTGAGATTTTAGACAGACAGATCAAGTGGCTAAGGAACAAGGAGGTTGCCACATTAAAGTTATTGTGGAGGAATCATCTTGTTGAGGCTGCTACGTGGGAGGCCGAGGCCGATATGAGATCCCGCTACCCTCATATTTTAAGCCCTTGAGGTTAGACTTTCTACTCTTAAGTCTAAGTTTCTTTGTCTTTCTATTCTTTGTTATTATTGCTTGATTGTGTATAGTAACTATGTTATAATCTGACAGGCCTTACGCTACATAGTTAGTAGTGTCATTCGGGGACGAATTTTCCATAGGGGAAATAATGTAACAACCCTAAATGACTATGCTAAGTAATGTCTAATGTGTCTAGAATGTCTACGATTAGAACGGGTTCACACGGTTTGATGCACGTAGAACCAAACCTCTAAACCCTTGCGACAACCAAGACAACTAACTTGGGGAGTTAATTGAGCTAGGAAAAGTTGGGTCCAGCCATGTAGGGCTCCCGAATATGAAGATTTACCCGGGTGAGTCTTTACCGGACTTGAAAAGGGGAAATCTTAAGTTTGGAGGGTCTAGGGGTAAATGGTCTTTTCCAATCTAAGGGTAGTATATTAATTAACCTAAATATGTAATAATTAATTAATTAATTAATAAGGTGGAGGGGGCATTTTGGGGAGAGAGGGCCGAAAATTGTCCTTTGACTGAAGTCTTGCTACACCCAGGTTCGCACCTAGGTGGAAGCATTGATTGAAATTGTTTTTATTTAAATTGGTAAATTAAATTAATTCATTAATATTTATTAGATGATTTAATAAAAAGGAAAATCATATTTTTTTAAAGGGTTGAAAGAGTCCTAGTTTGACTGAGTCCTTACCTACGCCTAAACTACTTTGCACGTTTCACTCTCTCACGTCAATACCTCACTTCCACGATCATTCTCTCTTCTTTTTCACATTTATCTGCCAAGAAAAAAATACTAAAGCATAAAAATTACTAAAGTTCTTCACACTTGAAGAACTTTCACGAAAATATAAGGAAAACAAGCTAATAAAAAATGTTAGGCAAAAGGGAGGATTATTCCGTCGATTTGATGTTGAAGTTGAGGGGATTTGGACGTGACTTTTGGAGAAGGTTTTGGACAACAAGTCAAGGTTTGAACTACATAAAAGGTATGGATTTTCTTCCTCTTGGTCCTTTTCCCAAGAGACCCTTAAGTCTCAGATGAATCTACTTCGAAAACTGGGGTTGTTCCCCATTAAATGTTCCCTATCACTAGCTCCAAATGATCTTAGGTTGGTATGTCTGCTGGTAGATTAGGCATGTAATGTGATGTTTGTGATGAATATATTCATGAAAGATGTGTTCCGAAAAAGTGAATTACGTTAACTTGATTGTGCATGTGTGTGCCGTGAGCTAGCCATGGTTTGACGCCTGGATTTTTACATGTTAAAATGTTGTATTTTACGTATATGAATATGTTAAAAACTTGATGTTCATATGAGTTCAAAGTTGCTGAATTTAATAATAATTCTTGATTGAAAGTAACCTTGAAAATGCACCTAAAAATCTCCCTAAAAACTACTCGAAATGTCTTGATGTTTAAGATGAAAGAGGGTGAGAAAATGGACTGCAAAAAAGGTGATTAAATTCTCGAAAATAACCATGAAAACTCACCTAAAGGTGCTCAAGATGATACACAAAAATTTATCATAAATCTAACATCTAAAAGTTGAGAAAATGGAACGCAAAGAGGGTGAACAAATTTCCAGCATTCTGGAAATTTGTTTTTGGGCAGCTTACTGAAAAAAAAATCACGTTCTAAAATACCTTTTTAAATGCTTGAGGTCAGTGGGTATTGAACCCAAGACCTCACCATATACATGTCAAAAAAAGTTAAATTATACAATGTGGTAAGGGGGATTCGAAATGGGGTAAAGCTCAAGTGAAAAGTTAAGGGGAAAATTAAAGAAAATAAAATAAGGCGTGTGGGGATCCCCAACCTCTTGGACGGATGAAGGAGAGAGGAGAAGAATGAAATAAAGAAATAATAAAAATGAGGTATGTGGGGATCGAACCCACAACCTCTTGGCAGAATGAGAAGGAAAGGAGAAAAGGTAAATTAAAATAAGGTGAGGCTATGGGGATTCGAACCCACAACCTCTTGAATAGAAAGAGTTAGGAGAAAAATAAAGGAGGAAAATAAATGTGGTGAGTGGGGATTGAACCCACAACCTCTTGGATAGGCGAGAAAGTTAAGATATAAATTAAAAGAAAAAGTATGAGTTTATGGGGGATTGATCCCAAAACCTCCGTGCCTTAAACGAAAAAGAGAGGGGAAAAAGAAAGGAAAATATTATGGGAGTGATGTTGATCGAACTAGGGTCCCGCAAATCTGAAAAATGCAATTATCAAGTTTACTATAAGCTTAAATGTTACTCAAGGGATTAGAAATCGGTTCCCTTGGCCAATTCCGTATTGACACATAAATCATACGTAAACAAATATTGAATGAATGCTACCTCTAAAGATCGAATTCAATATCTTGGCATATCTACAAGATGCATAAGTCTTGTACCATATAATCTTGGGTAAATATGAATCACTTAGACAAACTATGAATGAAGCCTCATGGCTTGTATGTGTGGACTCATAAGTCTAGCATATATTTAAAAGTAAGTGAACCTAAGATGTTATGTGATGAGATAATGAAAGCCCAAAGGGGTTAAGTAAGAGTGTTACACACACTAAATGGCCAATTACATTGGCATACGATAAAATGAATATTCACGTAAAGTGGTGAGTGATTATGAAGAGCAAATGTGCTAAAGCTAATGAATGTGGTGACAACATGATAAGAGGCTAATGTGAAAGATGAGAGCAATCTCAAATGAGTCTAAGTAAATGTTACCAAAACGTAATCATCCATGAGAGTATAAAGTTAATGAAGAGACCAGTCTCTATGAACACTCTAATGAAAGTATTGAAGTTAATGCATACTTAATACTAATGATAAGATGAGAAATCATCTAATGAGCTATGATGTCCTCATGCTAGAAGTCTGCTTCCATGATGTATGAGTTGAATGTAATGGAACTTAATACTAAGCACCGATAGGCTAGCTATAAGTGGTGATGCCTTCCTTCGGGAAGGGCGGAGGTTTACGTAACTCTCATGAGATGAGACTGTCCGGCATGTCGGGTATGGGTCTTCTTATATCTCCTAGTCTTTGAACCTATACTGCCAATATAGGGATCTAACAGGGTTTAATCCCCTATATACGCTAGCATGTTTTGGGTCACTTTGGCCGGTGATTCCACCTCTTTTTGGTGTGGGGCAGACACTGGATTTCATGATGCTCACATGATCTATGTCAATTAAAGTTAAAGTTCCAAAGAATGAATGGGCCAGCCTCAAATGATTCACATAATGAAATGAATGATATCGAAGGTGTTAGAATAGGATAATCAAGAGGTGATCTAGACTTAAGTAATGACACTAGGTAATTCTTGATCATTGCACATCGAACGCGATGAAAGTCCTAAACTACATCCTAGGTATAGCTGGTGTTTACATTACCTTATGATTGTATGAAGTAAAGTACGTATGAATGAATGAAGTTGAATCTGTGTTTGCTAAAGAAGGCTCCCTAGTTGAGGTCTCATATGTTGAGCCATCATTTTTGGGAAGTCTTGATGTCAAGTCCATGATTTCAAAGTCTCATGGCGTATGAACGAATAATATGAAAGATGTTATATGCTATATGCACTATGTTATGTGGTATTTGTAAGACGTTATGTGCAGTGTGCAATATGATATGTATGATGATGCATGTTACTCTCATGGCATGACTTTACTAATACAATTTGGCAAGTCCACTGACTTTCCTAATTCAAATTTGGCAAGTCACCTGACTTTCCTAATCCCAATTTGGAAAGTCCACTAACTTGACTTTTTATAAATCATATTGTTAGGAAAGAGCTATTCTTACTCATGCATGTCCTTGGTATGTGCTTGCATATACCCATACTTAGTACAAGTGTGTACTAATACCATACAACTCTACATTTTTAGCTGCAGGCACAGGTGGACGTTAAAGCTTACAGGTCAACGCTGAATCTATCCGAACGTGGAGCATTCGTCCAGACTTGGTAGGCTCTAATGATTTCGAGGACGCTTGCCCATTATATTATAGATTATATATAGGTTTGAGTTAGTGGAGTATGTTCCACTAGTGTTTCCTTCCCATATTATTTCAGACGTTGTATTGGAGCCGTTTTGGCAAGTTTACGTTTAATGCATTATTGAACTATTCCTTTCATTTGATGAGTTTAATATTAGATGGTTGATGGTGAACGCCTATGATGTAAAGTAGAATATGTTTCATATGAAATAAGTAAATAAAAATTTCAAATTTTCCGCTAACATTAACCTAGATGAAGTAACGATGACGTAAGTACGCTTGTCTGCGACCTCTAAGAGGTCAACGACGCCGGTCTCGTCTGGGGTATAGACTCCGGTCGTGACATACAGTCCCATTTCCAGTTCACAAAATAACAAAAAAAATATATATTCAAAATTTGTTGAATGTACAACCGCTAACTCATTCGACACCCTGCAAACACATGAAGAAAGCATGAATATGATTTCAACGGTATACGAACAAGACAATATCATGATGAACCAGTGAAACAAGCTAAAACACGAGGCAGGCATAGTGACCATGAATTATGAAGACTACAAAACAAATAAATAATTTCAAAATAGACACTAAGTGATATTAGAAAAAAAACTACATTACCAATTTCAACGAAAATAAGATGAAGATTAAGAATGGAAGTTATCACGCAAGAGAATCTTAGAACAAATCAAAGAACACATCATATCAAACATTTAGTGCAAAACTAAATTAATAAAAGAGCTAAGAGTGCTTTACCTAGTTATGAGCAGCGACTGAGACAATGACGAGCTGAAATAAGCTATTCCACCACAACCGACTTCACAAGTGACCTTGAACTCAAACGAAAATATGTTAGCGATTCATGGAAACAGAGAAACTAATACCATGGCTTGTGCTAACGAACAAAGTGACAAGTAAGGATATTTCAATTTTGTGAGTAACTTCATACATATTTGAACCTTACTTAGAGAAAAGCAACAAGGAAATGTTGAAGCAAAACTTACAATTCAATAACTACTCTATAATCACCCTTCCTTGAACATGAACACCAGACCATGGAGGTAAATCACCATCTCCACAAGGATCATCTCCAACATATGCATACACCACTCTCCATCCAAGATATGCCTTAATTTCATTCTGAGCTTTCACTATAGGCATATGCAAGATGTTCAAATTAGTCCATGTAAACATATACATTCATGTACTACGAAAACTCCTTGGTTTTCTCATAAAGGCAATCAATGGCCATAAATTTTTTAAATCATTTTAATGAAATATTAATATAGAAAGAGTGGATATAATTGGAACTCCACAACATTTCCAACAACACTATTTCAGTTACCTAATGATGTTTTGGTACATATACTATATTTTCTTACAGTTGATGAAGCAGCTAACACAATTGTCCTCTCAAGGCGGTGGCTAAGCTTTTGGAGATACATTTATCGGCTTGATTTTAATGCTACCATATGATGTGAGACCCAAATACACCTTTTTATTATTATTTACCTCACATTTATTATTTATATTTGTCCGTTTTGAACATAAATATTATGGATTGTGCTAAATTGCATATTTTATTTGTAGGATTAATTTCGTGGAAAATGAAGAAGTTTGGAGCTAAAACAAATTAAAGATGAAAAAACAAATTAAAGATGAAAGATTGAAGAAGGAAAGCAAGCAAGTAGCTTAATGGATTAAAGTGAATAAAATAATATATTTATATATAACATGCATATGTCTGCAATTTGTGAATTGCAAAAGTAAAGATGCCACGTGGCATTCTCTGAATGCACTAACCAATGAATGGAGGAGCTGAATCTTCTGTTCACGCGGTATTACTGTTCACGAAAAAAAAGGGAAAAAGTACTCCAATTCTTTTTGGTTTTGAATTCCTAATCTGTTTGGACTCAATTATTTTATTTAGGGTTTTCTATCTATAAATAAGGCATGGAAAATTATTATTTAGGGAAGCCAAGAAACAAGATACAAGACATAATATAAATTTTCTTCTAGCTTTGGAGCTTTGTAAGAGCCGCCGTGGAGGCCGGAGAATTGTGTTTTATTCTTTCTTTTCCTTTATTATTTATTTGTATTAGTGATTAATAAAAGATAGTTTAAATATTGTTCTTAACTTTTTATGATTAATACAAGCATATTTATTTTAATAAATTTTGATTGTGTTTTGAGATAATGAGTAGCTAAACTCCACAACTAGGTTTGTAGGAACCATGAGCGATGAACAAAGTATTAATAGTAACTAAGTAATTCTAAATAGGTTTTTGCATGTATTGATAACTCTTTCGTTTAGAAGTCTTTTTAACGGTGGCCAACGTTAGAACTCTCCTTGTTGCTAATTGTCGGACCAAGAATGTAGTTAATTACCAACATAGATTTACTGGGATACTATTTAATAGGCTAGTATGGATTGGTGTGAAGTAATAACCAAGCCATACATCGATTATGATGTCTAATATGACCAAGGAATTAGAGATACCTAACTTATCAGTTTGCATTTATAACACTAGGGAAGAATTGATATTACTTGGATTACCGCATCATGAGCTTAAGGGAACACATTCCTAGTTACTTTTATTAATTTGGATATAAGTAAATACTTACTTCAAAGCTATTTTTTTTATTGTTTTTATTTTTATTTCAATTTTAACCCCCCCCCCCCCAATTTTTATATAACGACTTTCAAGTTAAATATTTGTTATTGATAATATTCTTCCATATTTTCTGTGGGATTGACCTCGACTCATATTTGGGTAAATATATTGCACACGATCGGTTATATTTCTTTTCAAGAAGTATATTTGAACGTTATCACCATACACTTGGATAAAGTAACCTTGCAACCCAACCTACAAACAAGGCAAATGAAGTAGTATCTTAGTGGGTCAGTCTACTTTGCAAATGTGCAAAGTGCAGACACTAGACCAAAATTTCGAGTTTGTTTCGATTTGAACATATCCGCGCAACATGAGATTTATAAATGGATTGAATTTTCATTTTCTTGGAATGTTCAAGGACTAGAGTTAATACTTATCACAAGGTGATGACTTGATGATCCGTAATTCTGATAACAGTTATACTTTTCCAGCATGGCTCCTTGGTCTTGGTGATTCTGCTGACTCTTCTTCTTGCATACCTCATTCTAATGACCTCCAAATACTCTCACTTGTCGAGCAGAACTTCAAGTCTCTAAAAATGCTTCTATCTAAATCATAAAATGTCATGAGCAAAGTTCTTCAGTTCTTTCTACACAATTGTCCATTTCTTGATACAATGGTAGTTCATGGATCAGGAACTTTGGTAAAATTGGAAGTTGTTGGTCTATCCCTCAAGTTGAGACACTTGGAGATACAGTACTGATACAACGTCAAATCACTTAAAATTTGTGATACAAACCTTGTAAAATTAATGACTTCAGTAGGAACGGAATTACTGCTTAAGAATGTCGCAATGCTGGTTGAGGTGAAATTTTCTAATGTGACATTCAACTATATTTTTTTTGAGAATTGACATTCAACCATATTTTCAATGACATATCCTCTTCTTTCATGTGTTATCTCACAGCTTGTGGTCCTTCATTTAACTGCTTATTTATGGGTTAGTAAACAAAATTTTGTATATATCTACCTATGTTTTGCTGGCACTAACTAGTGCCTTCTATTTAGTTTAATCTTTTGCAGGAAATATTGGAGCATTACAATTTCATAATCACTTTTACATAATGTTTTAATTAAAATTAAGCATAAATGAGCTGGAGGATCTTACAAAGTTCACAATGCTTGAAAAAATTTCAGTTTGATTTTGATCTGATTGCACCTGGTGAGAGCTTGAAGTGTCCAACATGGTATATAATCAAGGCATATGAATTTTGTTGAAGTCTAGTGGTAAAACTTTGCCCTATAGTCCCATTCCCTTTCACAAAATAGCACACAATAACATATATTCAAAATTTGTTGAATGTGCAAGTGCATAACTCATTCGGCACCCTCCAAACACATAACGAAAGAATGAATACGATTTCAATTATATACGAACAGAACAATATCTTGATGAACCAATGAAACAAGCTAAAACATGAGGCAGGCATAGTGACTATGAATTATGAAGATTACAAATAGAGAAATAATTTCAAAATGCACTTTAAGTGATATTAGAAACAAACCTACCCCACTAATTTAAACGAAAATAAGATGAATATTAAGAATGGAAGTTAGACATAAATACATCACGCAAAAGAATCTTAGAACAAGTCAAAGAACACATCATTATCAAACATTTAGTGTAAACGGAATCAATAAAAGAGCTAAAAATGCTTCACCTCGTTATGAGCAACCACTGAGACAATGATGAGATGAAATACGTTATTCCACCACAACCGACTTCACTGGTGACCTCGAACTCAAATGAACATTGGCTAGTGATGGATGTAAAGAGGAGAAACTAACACCATGGCTTGCTCTGACAAACAAAATGACAAGTAAGTATATTTTAATTCTGTGAATAACTTCATACAGATTTGAATCTTAGTTAGAGAAAATCTACATAGAAATGGTGAAGCAAAACTTACAATTCAATAACTACTCTTTAATCAACCGTCCTTGAACATGTAACACCATACCATGGAGGTAAATCATTATCTCCACAAGGATCACCTCCAACCCGTGCATACACAACTCTCCATCCAAGAGATGCCTTAATTTCATTCAGAGCTTTCACTACAGTCATATTCTAGATGTTCAAATTAGTCCATGTAAACATATACATTCATGTACTATGACAACTCCTTGGTTTTATCATTAATGCAATCAATGACCATACACTGTTTAAATCGTTTAATGAAATATTAATAGAGAAAGAGTTGATATAATTGGAACTCCACAACGTTTCCAACAATACTAAGTCAGTTACCTGATGACGTTTTAGTACATATACTATCTTTTCTTACTGTTGAAGAAGCATCTAACACAAGTGTTCTCTCAAGGCGGTGGCTAAGCTTAAGGAGATACATTTATCGACTTGATTTTGATGCTACCATACCCTTGGATAAAGTAACCTTACAACCCAACCTACAGAAAAGGCAATGAAGAAGTATCTTAGGTGGGTTAGTTTGTACTTTGCAAATGTTTAAAGTGCAGAGACTAGACCAATTTCGGGTTTGTTTTGATTTTTACAAATCCATGCAGCATGAGATTGATAAATGTATTAAATTTGCGTTTTCTAGGAATGTTCTAAGACTAGAGTTAGACTTATCAAAGGGTGATGAATTGATGATCCGTAATTCTGATAATTGTTGTACTTTTCTAGCATGGCTTCTTGGTCTTGGTGATTCTCCCGACTCTTCTTCTTGCATACCTCATTCTAATGACCTCCAAATACTCTCACTTGTCGAGCTGAACTTCAAGTCTCTAAAAGTGCTCCTATTTAAATCAGTAAATGTCACGGGTAAAGCTTTTCGCTACAGTCTCATTTCCAGTTCACAAAATAATAGACAAAAACATATATTCAAAATTTGTTTAATGTGCAACTGCATAACTCGTTCGGCACCCTCAAAACACATAATGAAAGCATGAATACGATTTCAACTATATACGAACAGAATAATATCATGATGAACTAGTGAAACAAGATAAAACACGAGGCATGCATAGTGACCATGAATTATGAAGACAACAAACAGAGAAATAATTTCAAAATACACACTAAGTGATATTAGAAACGAAACCTACACTTCCAATCTCAATGAAAATAAGATTAAGATTAGAATGGAAGTTAGACTTAAATATATCACGCAGGAAAATCTTAGAACCAATCAAAGAACAAATTATTATCAAACATTTAGTGCAAACTAAATCAATAAAAGAGCTAAGAGTTCTTTATCTCGTTATGAGCAGCGACTGAGACAATGACGAGTTGAAATAAGCTATTCCACCACAACCAAATTCACCGGTGACCTCGAACTCAAATGAACATTGACTAGTTATGGACGGAAAGAGAGAAACTAACACCATGGAAATAATGTACAGGTTCTTCGCACCAGTGTTATCGGCGCAGTTCGCCGTCACCGCCACCGGCTGACCCAGTGACATGTTGAACCTGTTCCCGGCGGATGCGTCCTCGTTTCGACATCCCGTTCTTCACGATCCCAAAAAATCTGAAGCCTATAGTCGAGATGGACAGAGACGATGGAAGTGAAGGAAGAAGTGTGCAATGAATCGTCACTTTGGGAAGTTCCCTCAACAATGATACTTTCCTAATATCCAATGAAAGAAAGATTGACATTTTTAGGATAATTTTTGTAACTTATTTTATTTTATTTTATTTTAGCTCTAATTTTAGTTTGTCTTTTTCTTAGCTTTTGGGTCCATCATGCAAATCTTTCTTATTTTTTTCACTTAATCTACAAATTGTTCATGGTCAATGTTTGATTTATTTTTTTGAAAAAAAGCTTACCAAGTAATTGGTAGAATAGATAGAACCATGTTTTTATTTACATTAAAAAAGGTTTTAGAAAGTATATACCAATTTAAATTGGACATAATTAAATATTGAAAACTTAAGTACTACTAAACAGATTTTTTTGATATTTTCATATTTGGGATGATATTCAGAAGTAAAAATTTCGAATTACGATATTTAGATCTTGTATAATACACTAGTATTCGATATATCAACAGTTTCATAACTCATCAGAACAAGTTCAAAGAGAAAGTTAAATGCTACATAAGCAACTTAAATATATATATCTTTTAGTTATATAATGTTAAATTGAAATAAATTTGCATTTATAATTTTTTTAAATTATATATTGTAATTTTAAATTAGCTTAATATTCTACATTAACCCTCCTGTAAAATCAAAATGATCTAGGGTGTGTTTGGTATAAAGGAAAATGTTTTCCCGGAAAAAACAAGTAGATCTATAACTTATTTTCTAATGTTTGGTTAGTGAATAGAAAATATTTTTAGAAAATATATTTTTGTGTTAGATTTATAAATGAATTTTTTTTTTGAGAAATATCTTCTATTTTTACAAGAGTACTAGAAAATTATTTTTGAAATTGAAAATAATTCTAAAACAAATTACTTTTTTTGTCTGTGGGGNGGGGGGGGGGGGGTAAGGGGTGAAAAATAAAAATTGAAAATTAAAAATATTTTTCAAAAATAAAATTAATTCTTGCGGTGGGATGAGGGGCTGGTAGGGGGTAAGGGTGAAATAACAAAAAATTGAAGTTGAATTTGTTTTTTAAAAAAAACGAAAATTTATTTTGGGAGGTGGGGATGGGTGTTGGGACGGGGGGTCGAGGTAGGGCTGAAAAAATAAAAATTTGAAGTCGAAAATATTTTTAAAAACAAAATCTATTTTT